>NW_010317445.1:0-37666 GCF_000700745.2 Antrostomus carolinensis | reverse complement strand
ACACATAAGCATTTGAAACACTAAGCCTGCACATGCTTATCGGGATTTGCCTCATCGTCATTACTCCAGAGACTCCACTTGTCCTGGAACCTGGCCAAGGATTCAGAAAGGACCCTCTGCAACTGTAGCTCTGGGTTGTACTGGTCTCTGCAAAGTTGGGGCACTGGAATGAAGTCCTCTCCCCTGTATTTTCAGTTATTCATATTAATGGGGGCTTTCATCATTAAACTGTTATTCCTAATAATTATAGTTATAATCTTTATTAAACTGTTCTCAACACCTCTGCAAGCAACGTGGTGCTCAGCTTGGCCTGTTTGATCTTAATCTGTGCAGAAACCTGATGAAAAGGGTTCCCATGTTCTTGAAAGTTCCTGTTGTACCAAGAAAACAAGAACTACTGAAAATGTAAGTATAGCCCTGTCTGCTGTTCTCCAGGGAAATATGGGAAGATTTACAGAGACCATCTGGACCTATTTTCATTCTTATCAAACAACAGAGGGGTTTTTCCCCCCCTTTCTTTCCAGTTCTATTTAAGTGACTCATCCACTAAAGCTGTTTAGCCACAGCTTTCTGTCTTTGCCAGAATGAGTTTCTGTTGAGCAGTACAGCAATGGGGGCGGGGGGAGAGCTTAATTGTATCTCCAAATTTGTATGTTTCGTGCACAACACTTCACTGTTTTAATAATGGGTATTTCAAAGTGCCTTCATTTATTCTTCTAAATAATATTTGCCCAGGTTTCAAAAGCCAGAGACACCATTCAGGAAGGTAGATATGGGTCAAGAAAAGCTACTTAAGTAAAAGGAAGATTTTTTTTTTTTTTGGGGGGGGGGGGGGAAAGGGAAAATTCATTTGAAAAAAAGGAAATCTGAAGTTTTGTCGTCTTGATGAGGTCACACTTGATGAGAAACACAGGAAGAAAGGTTTTGAATAGAAATGCACAAGAAGGAAAAAGGAGTAAAAAATTAACTAGGAAGTGACCAAGTTAGAAGACATTTTCTCAGTAGAAAATATCAAATACTGTACTGATGGCAAATCTTTCCTGTCCTCACATGGGAAGAGTAAGAATGGCTTGCCATCTGATGGATCATCAGACTTCACTCCCTTTTAAATGCTCATGCATCACCTCAGTTAATAAAGTATTCTGTGCAACAGTCACAGTAAAGAGATGGAAGAGAATAAAAAAGAAGGCAATTTATACTGTATCACATACGTAACAGGCTAGAAAGCAACAGACTAACATGCTAGGTAGTTAAATTTCTGTAGAAAATGTGTACTAAAACTGTCAAATAATAGTTATTAATGTCAATTACCATTACGCAGAACATTGCAAAGGAAGGAAAGTCTGAAGCACTTTAGCATTTGCTTAGTGACAGCTAAAGAAATCAACCCTTTCCTACAATATATCACCATATAGTGACAGACTTCGGTTTGTTCATGAAAATCGGGTTATTCACATGCAGAGACATGACGTACCATTCTCAACAGAAAATTATATACAAGATATATCTCTGTAGCTCCATTCACATCATACAATGATAGTTACAGATGGGTATGGACTAAATTTTGATACAGCAGCAAACTACTGAGGGAGCACGTGAATAATTCTGTACAGCTGAACCTTTGATCCTAAACACATATTATTTGCATTTTAAAAATAATTAATAAAAAGCACATAGAATATAGTAGAAAATTTTTCTTGTCAAGCTTGAGAGAAAAAACATAAGTCAGTGCTACGTGGCCAGGATATTCCAGACTAACTAATCATTTTAGGTGACAAAGCTGATATGAATAAGACCTTATTTAGATGATATACTGCCTACCAACCTCCTGAAGGTGAAATTGGATAAGACATTAACTTAATTTTCTTTTTTCTATATTTTGGACTTATAAATGCTTGCAGTATTAACAATATTCTGGACTTTAATTGGTTCTGTTCGCAATGATTGGTCTTTCTGAGAATCAATACACAAATACCGACATCTTAAATCCTAATATTTTACTAAGAAGAATCAGGTACATTTCTTCAGTTCAAGACAAGGGTAGGTGATGTAGTACAGACATGTCTGACATAACTGAATCAATCAAAAACCATTTCCACACAATACGTTATCAAGGTTTACCCTTTATGAATATATTTATAGCAGTAGCGTATATTACTTGCCTTCCAAACAGATGAACGCTGCCGTCCTTCCAAATATTCCCAGTGTCCCCTTCTTACCTTTAAACAGCTTGTCCCTTGCACTCTCCAGCTTGATATTCTGCTAGGTAATTAATTTGTAATATTTTTTCCTGTTCAAATTTTGTTGACTGTAGCACGTAGATTTTTCAAGTAAGCATACTGCTCAGCAAGAACGGCATCCATACAGAATACCAACACACATGCTCCCTACATCTGGAATACCCACCTAACATCTAAGTGAGACTCTCTTTCATCATGTTTTCTCATGTAGTTAGAAAATCTACAGCCAAAATGCCTGATCACAGGCCACTTGCAGGGACAGCACAGAACTTGCTGGTATTAGTATCAGAGAAAAGAGACTCCATGTGTGCTAAAGGTTGGACTACAGACCTCTTATGATCCTAAATGTACATATTAGCATACATTTGTCTGGAAATGCTTGTCCATAAATGCTGTGCAAGCATATGCAGATAATCTAAATGATAATCTATGCAGCATTAGACTTTGGCTGGCCTTGGGTAAATTCCAAATCATGGCTTCTCATTCCTCAGGATGACCTGCATCTAGCTTACATTGGGTCCTCTGTCTTCCCGTGACCTAGGGTCCTGGACAGTCTCCCACAATGCTTTCTCCTTAGGTTGTTCACCTCAGTTTTGCAATGAACAGGATGCTTTTACAGATGGTTATAAAGAAGGATGGAAATCTCCAAAACCATATACTAGGAATGTTAAAAACCAGCCCAGTGAGCAAAGAAAACCTACATAAGCTATTTCAATATTTCCCACTGCTATTACCACGCCATTTACATTGTGATACACACAAGACTGATACATTACAAGAGCAAATCACTTTGCAAGGTAACGTAGAGCTCTCTTAATCCAGGTGCCCCCATACTTGGCCTTTTAATGCTTCTAAAGGGAGTCTCCAACAGTGGGCAATAATTTAACAATAGGCATGAGACTGGGCAGATCAAAGGTACTGGCTGTATCTTCAGTCAACAAAGGATCCTACACAACTATGACTTCTATGTTTGGGAAGTCCTCTGCCTAGCACTAACCATGCTTGCCTGTTTCTTCATACTGTCTGTTACTTCCTGCCACTGCCAGGACCTCATTCTGCTTGGACTATACTAGCACGTGGTGGGGACATGTATTGGAAACTACTGGAGAGTCAACTGGTCATCACTGCAAACATTATGTTACTACTACCATAGACACTTGAAACACACTGTTCAAATTTGCCATTTATACACACAACACACCATCTCTGCAAAAAAAGTGGGGAAACAGCCCACTGGAACTAAACTGATGCCTCTGCTGTCAGTAGATCTTAGAGTACAGTTTTAGAGACAAATGCTTTGCTGGTTATCAAATCTTTGGGAACTGCAAAGCAGTCTGCACAGTAAACCATTGTTTGGAGGGAGAAACATTGCAGTTTTTGTGATGAGGTATCTTTAAATCATTAGGACCTGACAGCACTCACTGGAGAGGTTAGAGCCCTCTGTCAGTGTGGCAGCTGTTCCTAGGAATGACTTGTTATTCTTTATCAGCTGCATGATGACTCTGCCCAGGTCACAGCACACATTTTTTCAATCCAAAAAACTCTGGCCTAGTACACCGCAGCTGGCTTGAAAACACTTCATCTTTTACTGCAATTGCAGAGAAGGAAAATAGTCCTCAGTTTGGCTGATGCCATAAAACATTGGTTCCAGATAACTTCCCTTGCTTGGATAAAAATTCCTGTTTGGCTTTTACAGAATTTGTTTAGAAACGTAGAAAGTTTTTCAGGCAAAAACACAATGTCGTGCAACTCTGTACACAGCATCCAATTAAGGCCTCCCTGTGTTGGGACACAGATGTTATGCAGGCATGGACATACTGCATGTGTGTTTATAGGTACACAGAATTCATCTCAGCCATTATCAGAAGACAAAAACTTCAGCTACCTGTGTAGTGAAAAAGTATTAACAGGTAGTATTGTTTAGTCACCATGGTGGCCAAGTGGACATGCACAGAGAGAGGGGAATTACTTTGTTTCCTCCCAGTTTCCATAATTCCTCTTTCCCACTTCTGACTTCTGTCTCCAAATAGATTTTTTTTTTTCTTGTGCATTTTGGAGAGCTTCCTTATTACATGTACTATTGTTCTGTAGAAAGTTTGTTATTAGATTTGCCATGCTTACAAACTCCTAAATTTAAGCATAATTTTAAGTGATCCATGCTTCTGTATTCTTTTCAAAATTGTACAAAATATATGTAAACTTTTTTTTAAATTTATTTTCCCTGCCTTTGGCTGCTTTGTAAGGAATATTTCTCAGGATTTTTTAATATGAAGTGTTACAGTGAGGTAATTCTTTCTTTTTAGAAAACGTTATTTTCAGACAAGTTTTGAAAGAATTCTACAGATGAGATTTATATAACTACACTACTGATCTTAAAGGTAGGTAAAAAAAAAAAAAAAAAAAAGAAGCTCACTTTGTCTACTACCCATGCCAGATATAGTAATAAAATATTTTCTATATGCATACAAGATAAATGTTTTTGACAGAGTGGTTCCACAAAGAAGGAGAATTTGCTTTGACCTTTGAGTAAGAACTACATTAAAGGGTTTCAGTGATTCTCTGTTCACTTATCGACTCATTAAAAAAAACACCACTCCATCTGACTGACCAGCCAGCATAAAGGAAGCTGTAATTTTTTTAAGTACTAACATAACCTTTTCCATAAAACTGTACTAAATAATTTAAGTCCTAATAAATAATGATAATTTAGGTGCCCCTCTCTGTATATTCCTGATGAAAACCACTGCAAAGTGTCTTGAATCTAAAACACAAAATACAGCTGCTTTCATTCCTGGTAATGATTCATCATTGAATAGCTCCCAAGAGGAAGGACTACAGTACAGTGGAACCAGGAGTTACCAGTGCAATCATGAAAGATCACTGTCAGGATGGAATTACTGTACGCCATGTACTCTCTCACATTAAAGGGAAGACAGTATGTTTTACTAGCTGTGAGCATCTTGCCAGCAGATCCTTTGCAATATTTTGTGACACTGTCTTAAGAACTGCTCTACTACAGAGCCTGTGCTTAATCTCACAGGCATAAATCCTAAAGCCTCAGGCAAGTATTTGCCTGATTTGACAAATTTGCAATGGTTTGAAACAAGGTGGTCACAAAACAGTCTTCCGAGATTCAGAATGTGTTTAAATTGGACTAGATAATTAATTGGTGAGCATCCTCTCTGGACAGGGTGTTCTTACAGACAAGAGTCAGTTAACATGCCTCGTCCCACCTTGAGCATCTATCTCCTACAAGGTGTGTCTCACTCTCCCACTGTGTTCTTAGTGATCACACGAGCACCATTATTTGGTGTCTGCAGTAATTAAAGTCACAAAGGCTGTGAAACTGCATTAAGACTTCAAACAATGACCTCTCTATATGAGAATATCAGAGAAAGAATTCTCCTGCTTTTAGTATATTTGTAACATTTATCAGCAATGCTGAAATCTGCTAATTTTAGTTGAGCATAAGAAATCACACACTAGTCTGTTTACCATTTGTGCTTCTCATTTCTAGAGTGACTAAATTTTTCAGAGTTTCATTTATCAGTCTATATCCACTTTAGGCAAAATCACCATAATCAGATTGTTAGCACCACAGCTGGACACAATGACATTCTCAATGTTATTTTGTTCATGGGATGGAGTATCAGGTTCACTCTGGTGACTGTAAATTATTTCTCCTGTCATCCAACAGCTTTCCCAGTGAATAAATAGACATAACTGCTATTTGAGCATTTAATGTAGGAACGCAGATTTTGTACCTGAGGAAGAACACAGGGGTTTGGGGGAGTAAAGAGACTTTAAATTTGTCCCTCAAGGCTTTAGAAATTCAGAAATACAGAAAGCCTGACATTTAGTTCCAAAATTGGATGTTTAAGAATAAAAATAATTACACATTCATTTAGAAAAGCAATTTATGAAAGTACACATTTTCCTCTCTAATTTTGTCCATATTTAGGACTCCAAGCCATTAGATTAGTTAAGATCATGCTGCTGTGGCAATTTGCAACATGGACAGGCACAGGTCTTGGAAGAAAAAGAGAGTGTGATGACACAGCAGACTAGATCATATAATACTATAGGATATTTTAAGCTCTTTAAAAAAAAAAAAAGAGAAATGGAAAAATGTATGTGCAGAACCTTAACAAGAGTAAAAGTTGCTGCTGGCACATACAGAACCTGAGAAGTGGAATAACAATATAAGAAGGTATTATTTCACTTACAAATCCTTTTAGATGCTGCTAAACACTTACAGTGTAGGAACCCAGGCAGGATTAATGTCTTATAACAAGCACCAGACAAGCCCTAAGAACTCACAGCACAGACTCATGTAACTGAGAATTCAAATGTAAGTGAACAATTTCAGTTTTAGACAAAATGCTGCAACATCCATTCTGCACAAATCTGACACAGAGAAACACCTCAAAACTCCCCAAATACTTAAATCATCTGTTTTATCTTTTGCTTGGAGAATACAACCCCTACACTAACTGCATTAGAAGATGCTTTCAAGAACTGTTGGAAAACCATGAGGAGTTTGGTTAGGGTTTTTTAGGGGGGTTTTTTGTTTTTTTTTTTTTAAATAATGAAGGTACAACATAGTTACCAAATTGCAGACAACCCATTACATCAAAATAGGAAAGTCTGAAGCAAGAAGTTGAATACCCCAAAGAGTTACTGGAAAACACAAGAGCTAGCCATGTATCCACTTGGGATATGAAAGAGTTTGCAGACCTTTCCAATTCCAGAAAGGGGCTATCTGACATAATGAATGAAGTGTTCCCTAGCAAAGACAACCACAGTTAGTCACTAAAATATTTTCCCGACTATGAAAAAATAATGTGGTTTTAAAATGTCCAGCTGATAATAGTAATAACAGTTTGCTATGTGGAATATGCATGTTTTTCATGGGAAAAAGTACAATAATTCTGTATAGATCCTTAACTTCATACCACAGATGTTACTTGAGCAATTGTGTAACAGCTTCACAGGAAAACATCAACAGTTTAAGAGCCTGAAAGTTTACAAGATGTTAAAAGTAATCTGGACTGGAGAAAAAAAAACCTTTCTGCAGCATGATTTGAGCAGAGCAAACAGAAGCTGCTGCCTTCAGAGAAAGAAGGCATGAATTGCTAACATCAATTTAAAGTTTTACACTTGACACTATCCCTGTTGTATCTAGGTACTCCTCTTATTGACATCCTTGCAGTTTGCCTGCTGTTCCTTTCCCTTTCTGCCCCTAAAGTCACACCTGGCCTTAGTGGTTTTAGCAGGAGCTTTGCCACTGAATTTAGTAACCACTTTCTACCCTTATAATCTTTAATAATTTCAGCAACACCTTTTGCCACTAGTGCTTCCGATATCTGTTACTGTGCTTATATTTCTATGTAACAGTTCTGTCCCTAGCTAATTCTCTTTAAAATGAACTTCCAGTATTTCGGTAAGTCCACACCTAACTTTAAAAAACAAACAAAACAGACCCCACCCTCCTACCAACCCCAACCCCCCCACCCCCCCAAACCAAAACAAAAATCCCACAACCAAAACCCAATTCACAGCTCTTCCCAGGATCATAATTTTGGCAGAATTGTGGAGTCTTCACCTCTTTCCCTGTGAACTGTACATATTCTTCAATCTTCATGTGTTTCTCACTGTCTTCACTCACCAAATCTCAGCCAGTTTGTAGCCACCTTTCCTTCTAATTACAGATAGCTTTTCTCAGTCTCACTGCAACTGAGGCTTTGCAGAATGTCCAAGATGAGCTCATTAAAATTCATTTTTCTGTCTCAACATTACTAACATTTGTCTTTTTCTAAATCCATTTACCTTGTGTATTCCAGCTCCAGAGTTAATCTTTGCTTGTATACAAAGCAAGTGGAACATGCCGCTTTCTCATTACAGCATTCATCGCTGCATTTCTGAAATACTAACATTAATCTAGCAGTTTACAACTTCCTGTGGTTCACATTTCACGTTAGCCATCTAATTTCGTATTTGTTTTAGAAGTCTTCATTGCTTTAGTTAATCTGTTCTTTATTTTGGCAGTTCTTCTATAAAAATTCATGGCAAAGGTACTGTGAGATTTTGTTTGGTTTTGACTCTGTCTCTACAGTTCAGCATCCATTTGGATACGTATATAGGAAGCATATATACAGCATTGACAATCAGCTATATCTCTCTCAAACACACTACACTCTACTGAACAACATTCTGTTCTTTTGCCAAATGCTAATTATGCTTCCCTTAGTTTTTTATTTTTGACTGCTGTCAAAAATAACCTGTTTGACAAATACTGAAAGTACACAGAAAGAGATAACGTGTAAGTCTTCTGGTTTTGTTTCTTTCCCTCATGTTGAGGTTTTGTAGCGTTAATTCCCATTTTCAATCCCATGGGGATGACAGGCTTTTCATTCAATTTATGTTGTCATCTCTTGAGGACAAGGGACAGTTATATTTGTTATTTAGAAAAGATCAATTAAATCTATAAATCCTCTGAAACAACAGTATTAAGTCTTATATCCATTTAGCCCATTGTGTTTTCATCTCTGCAGAAACCCACAAGAACAGCTGGCATATTTTCCCAGCAAAATCCTGATGCATTGAAGTCTTCAACTTGGGTCTTACTTTTATGCTGTAGAACATAATTTCAGGTTCATACAAAGAAAGCCTAAAATGTTTACAGTCTCAGCAGCCATTCCTTATGAACAGCTTTAACCAGAACAAGTGACTTAAATTTAGATGAATTAAAAAACCTGAAGGTGAGGTTGGTTCAACTCATTAAGTACTTTAACTAATTTGCAGTTTGCAGCTGCTTTCTTTCTTGACAAAAGCCATAGTTTGTTTCATGTTAAAAGGACAACACTTTCACAGAAAAGTAAATCAAGTATCATCAGCAGAACCCTGAGCCAGGCAGCTGACCCTTGGCTTTCCCAAGAAACAAAGGAAGAGGAGGAACCACACACTTGCTACCTTCAGCATGGAGCTGACTAACAAGCCACACTACAACCTATTCAACTGTTCCAAGCAAACATTCAGCACAAAATACCAGTGACAGAATTCATAAAAGTCCCAGAAGTCTACATCAATAACAAAAAGACCGTGCCCACCACCTAAGTCATTAGCAAAAGAGATATAGAGAACCTGTTCCTCTGAATCAACCAGTATTAGAGAAGTACATAAATTGTGCAACAACATGATCTATGCAACAACCTCGATAGTATCTTCACATTGATCTCGAGTCTGCCTCACGCAGGAGCAATTCCATACCAGAAATCGGTTTAAACAATGATATTATTATCCTCACTTCCTACTGTGTTGGAGCTGTTTGCAGGAAATTACCAGTGTTGTATGGTAATATCACAGAGCAATCACGTTATTTTCAGTAAGCACTGCCAAGACAGACAGTATCTGGCACTGGGTTATCTTCTTGCTCTATATATGTATGATAATTGGCACAGCAGGCTGGCTGATTCGCTGCAACAAACTCCAATAGAGAAGCTCTATAGCTGCATTACCATAATGCTGCAGCTGAGTTAAGACCACCTGACAGGAGCACCACATGACAACAGACAGCCCCTGGCCAAAGCTGAGCTCTGACAGCCAGTTCAAGTAAGGACAGAGGAGTTCATGTCTGTATTTGCTAGTGTTGATGTCCCTGTGCCTGGCATAACAAGTCTAACAGTTTTTTAATCTGTGGAATAATTCTATCCTCATTACTCTGCAGAATTTTCAAAGAAGGCTCAGAATATGCAAAATATTATTTGAACAGGTACTTAAAACCATGCTAGGTTGCTTCTCAGAAAGATAGCTGAAGCATTCTGGAAACAGGAATGTCAATGTTCATTTCAAGATAAGTCCACACTGAATCTTCTTTCTTCTATTTTCTTTCCTTTTCTCTCTACCTTTGTCCCACCTCTGATGTATGACCCACATTTAGATTGACTAGGCAGCATGTTTGTGACTTACTTTCCTTTCAATTATACCATCAAACTAATCTTTTCTCCCCAACAAATATGTACTGAAGCTTATATGCTTAACTCATAATACTCAGTTACACATCTACTTAATTAGTACTGCAGAGCAATAGTGAAAATCAGGTAAAATGAGATATTAAAACCAATGGCTTTTACAAATATATATAAAGTGACACAAGCTCTTTGTTTGTAACTGGCAGAGGTGTTATTTGCAATAGCCTCATTTTGCCCTGGCTATTAAGCCTGTGGTTAGGACAGACATTGGATGACTGCTGCATAATAGTAACAGACATGTCAAGGACTATAAAGAATTTCTCATGGTCTTTGAAAATAATTTTCTCATGATCTTTTGAAAGAACATCTGGGTTTGCTTATGCAGAGATATTCAGGAAAGACTCAATTAGCTATGTGAAGCTAATGAGCATAAGTTAAAGCACATTCAAAATCCAAATAGGATCATCTGCAAGGGGATTTAAGATGCTGCAGCTCATGACCACTAATCCTCCACCAATCACTGAGTCATCCATAGCTGTCCTGAATATTTCCACACAGAGCTAGCTACATTAGGAAGAATCTTGTATTCCCCCTTCTGGATTCTACTGATTTCCATAAAACAAGAGCTGAAGTCTCATCAACTGCACTACTTAAACCACAGAATTTCACTTTTTACACTGGAAAGACTTAATCTTGCCTCTTTTTAAATGAAAGGTGATTCACCAAAAGTCTTTATAATACTATCGAAAAGCGAGTAACAAGACATTGTTTACTGTTGCACTAATGCATCTAGTCATGACCCACATCAAAACCATGTCGCATTTTCTCCAGCAAAGCTAAACTTCCAAAACGGGATAGAACAATGTTTACTTATATAAAACAACTGTTTAACAAAAGAAGAATACATATCCAAAACCACACAAACACCAGGCTTGTTGGCCTGTATTTTTATTGCTTTAATTTTGCTTGCAATTTTATTTCTTTAAGGACCTTTTCCTTTTAATGCTTTTCTCAGAACAGTTATCCCTACAACCTGGGCTCAGACTCCACCAAAATACAGTATTTATTTAAATATTTAATTCTGAAATAAAGTCTTGTGTTTTCAGGGGCAAAAAGAAAATCAAAAGGTAGTGTCACAGCTTTACAGAGACAAGCATGCCCCACAAAATGTAAAAGAAATCCTGGTCCTAATAAGTAAAATACCTCTTACAGATGATAGACTTTTGAGCTCAGAAGGAATAAGTGTGGTGGTAGTGGCTTTGAGAAGTCACTATCCACAAAAAATAAATATATAGATTTTTTTTTTTTTTTTTACTTCACTTGTCAGTTTTCTTACATCTTTTTCATATTGTATTCTCAGTCAGTCTATGGAATTTTTATTTCTGTATTTAATATATCTCATTTGTACTATTTTCATGAAACCTGGTTTCAAAGCCTATGCTTCATACAACTACACTAAAGTTTGAGAAAAGAAGGACAAATAAGCCACTGAGGTCTACCTGTCTAAAATGAATGAGATCCTGGAAATAAATAGATGTTTATTCTTCCTGGCAAGAGAAAAGCACATTCTTAGCAATAGTTGTTGTCTAGTTAGCAATAGTTGTTTGTCTAATCAGAAGTTAAAGCATCAATGGGCAGCATTGTGTCTCCATATAGGCTGATATGGGAAGTACCAACAGACCGACCAGAGAATAAAATATTTGACATAAAAAGTGACAATGATGAAAAACCCCACATTTTTTCCAAGACCTTTTGCTTGTTTTTTCCCAGCCTGATGGTAATGCCACAAAAGGTGGCTTTAAAAAAAAAGAAAAAAAAGAAACACACCAAAAAAACCCAGCATGACTAAACTTTTCAGACTTTTGCACCAGACATAGAACAAGAATAAATTTCCAAACCTTGAATATTATTATTCCATATTGAAATGGAAAAATGATTGCTCCAGACACTCACAGTCTTATTAGACTGACCTCAGTAGTATTTGACATTCAGGACACATTTTAAAAGAATATTTTAAAACACTGACATGACTGGAAAATGAGGTAGAATGAAACACAGACCTCACAAAGCTACACTGCACCAGATTGAGTATCTCTCAAAAGACAAATGCTATTCAAAACAAAGGAGATTAAGTAGATGTACACTTTCTAGATTCTAATAAAGTATTTAATATTGCATCACACAGTAAGTACACTGCTAGCTGTCCTGGATTTCATATGCAAAAGAAGTTAGGAGGAGGGAAGTTTGGCTGGATAGAAGGTAACTAGCAGTACTGTTGAAGGAGGAAATAGGACTCCCTACATGGTTAGTAACAGGGCACGTTTATAATGTTAGCACTAATTAAACTATAGAACAAGATGAGTTAAAACTCTGCACATTGTTCTTATTATTCCAGAAGTGCATGGGTTTGGATTTTCTTACGCTTAGTTTCATCATACCCATTGTTGTGATATCAGATTTGATAGGTCACTTTGCATGTTTGCTGACAATCTTAGTTAAAACCAGAGGCCAATTAAAACCTGGATGCAATAGGCAATCACAGTAGCTATATGAACCATTAGCATTCATTGATATTCTGTTGGAGTCCCTGTACTATTGAAAAAGCAGTGTGGATTGTTCTTGTTTAAGAAAGATGAATTCAAATATGGATAGACTGAAAGATTTTTAGATTTATAGGAAAATAGTCCATTATCTTACAAGATGAAACAAAATTTTGCTTGTACAACTGATGAAATAAAGACTAGAAAGACTGCAATTGCCATCGAGAAGTTTATCAAAGAAACCAAATGGCAGGAAAAAAAAGGAAAAAAAAAAAAAAAGAAGAGCTGTTTAGATATAAAGTACAGGTTATAGCTATAACAAGAGTAAATAGGCACAAACTGCCATGAAAAAATTTAGCCTATGAATGCATTAAGATTTATAATCATTGAAGGGGAGGGGGGCGGATCTGATTCATTTAAGAACCGTTCATTCCATGTTATTCATAGTGGTTGACCAAAACCATCAAGAGTGCACTCACCGACCCTGGACTGCTCTTCCAGTCCTGTGCTACATGTTAACAGCAATATGTAGGAGTGCACAATTTCAAAACAAAAATGTGAGTTTTCAAATTGAGAAGAGGTCCTTTGTACAGGAATAAGGAAGATGCAGATAAGTTCTCTGGTTTGCTTGATCAGGAAACATCCTTTCATTCTTATTCCAGTGTTGACAGATGCTTAAGTCTGGCACTCTCATGTTCCACATCACTTTTCTATGTGCTAAATCATAAATATTCAGAGGAAGTTTTGTACTTCCCAGAATAAGTATCTCTTCTAAAACACATTATTAATGAAAATAGCTCTCTGCAGAGCATCCAGTGTTGAAAAAAGGAAAATATTTTACTAAAAATGAAAGTATATTAAAGATATTTTGGCTAGCTTTACTAGTCAAACATCTAAATAAAAAGGCTAAACATATCTCAGAACTTATGATGACTGTCAGGATCAAACCATGAAATGACATCTTACAAACAGTTTACCAACTTTCACACAATGAATCTCCTTTACATTTGGATACGTGAGATAGCAAAATTGAGGTTCTTGTGTTGATCAGTCCTTGTAGTTACAAGCAGTCGAGTTTGTTAATTTACAGAATCTTCATTTTTTACTGGTTTCAGCTGAAAAAAGTTGCACATATTTGACTAATGAAATAACAAGATATTACTGCTCCTCACCACAACATATTCAGTTAATTAACTCAAGAGGGCAAGGCATATAGGAAAGCAAATGTTTCATTTTGTATTTGTGAGGTTGAAGAAACTTGGAATCATTATACTGAATACTATTTGCCAGATTCCTCATTATTAGGTGTTACCTTTGTTATAATAAAGTCAATAAACTGCTTTTAACTCACACTAACTGAAGATCTAATAATCATAAGAATAAAGATTAATATGGATATTATAGAACATCAAGCTGTTTTTTTTTTTTAGAGTAAATCATTCACATGTATTCTCTCTATTCCTGACTAGAATCTCTTCCCATTTTCTGTCGTACAGTGTTAATTGCCTATACTCTTTATTTTTAGCCTTTTATTATTTTCATCTATGTTTACATGGAAAATCTGAACATTTTCTGGTTTGGATGATGGGTGAAAACCAAGCACCATTTTCATTAGGAGACAGAATTCTGCAAAGCCATAAATGGAAATCAAAACAGCTAAACATATCTATTAACAAACCAGCAATTCCCCAAGCTCTTAGTGTTAACTTGATTCTTCTCCCACCAGAAATCACTGGAGGACAATGACTTTCCTGAAACCAAACTAAGCCCACAGCAAGTGCTTCAATTATAAGATGTTACAGTGAATGATAACACAGAGGTATATATTTCTGTGTTTATCCAGTGGCATTGGCACACTCTGTTCTGCTTGTCTACCTATTCTTTTCCTCATTAAGGCTAGGTTTTTTAACAGCAACTATTTCTCTACACCTCAAGATGAATTTTCATTACTTAGAATTCCATGGCTGACACTACATTAGCCCTGTTACTGTTTCTTAGATGTTTCAGAGAAACTCAGATGCTGTCCTAAGTAAAACAAATAAATAAATAGATAAATGTATATATGCAGCGGCTGTTCTGATTCCACAACTGTCAGCTTTTTCCAACTACACTAGTGTCAGCTGCACAGTTATTAGGCCACATTTTCCTAGGTATCACTTCACTGTCTATCATATAAATATGCATGGTATATTTTTCTAACAAATACTATGATACTATACTACTTTACAGATACATAGTATTTAAAAGGTAACAATTTCATTTTCATTTCTCAATGATCTCTATATAAGCCTAGTAACTACACAATTTTTTATTTCCCCCCCCTCTCCCCAGCTGGTCAGTCAGCATTTCTGCAGTTAGAAAGCATGACAACAATCATTAATAATGTGCTACTACTTCCTAACCTCTTCCTCTGGGGAGTTATGTCAGTGCTACCAATGAATAGAAAATATTCTGAAGTCAAACAACACCAAAGCGAAGGAATAAATCAATGATTATTTCTGCATTGGATTGTATCACCAAGTACTTGGATGAGTTTTGTTGTTTTTTTTTTTTTTTTTTTTTTTTATTTTTTTTTTTTTTTTAAACAACTATTTACTTTAATAATCACTCACAGTCTTAAGAAAAGGATAACAATGATGCAGACATCTTCCAGAGCAGCATGTGCCCCATGGCACTACTCAGTCATAGCAATGACTCATTTTATGGCTTCTTCCAGTCACAAGAGGTGTGAAAACTACGATCACATTCACTTAATTTAAAAGTATTCCCTCTTCGCAGTCTAATCTTTTGACTACCCTTAACAAATTAAATTTGATAAGGATCAGTACTGCCAGAAACTGAAATTCCTGAAGCAATTAAAGCAGCATACTAATGCTGACTATTCAAGAAAGTGGTGCTTCTGCCTTGTTTGTAATGAGAATAAACAGTGTATTTTGGTACTGAACCTAAGGACAGCACAGCCAGAGGACTTTTGTGTAACTATTAAAGAAGTGATAGTGCTAGCCCAACCTAGCAAAGATTTCCAATATACTGTTCTTAAGGTTAATTGACTTAGTTCATGCCTTAAGAACTCTCCTGATCTAGGGACTTCATGTAAATTTTGTGCAAGAACCTTGAAATTGCATTCTGAGCATGAAAACCCCAATAAGGAACAGACAATGAGCATTTGTCATGGTGGTCAATTTAAGGGCAAAAAAACCAAAGCCAAAAATGGATACCTTGATTTATGCTAGTCGTGCTGACAGCCTTAAAGAGCATACAGGAAGGAATTTCAGACAGACCAGCACCCGTGCTTTGCTTTAGTCAATGCAAATAGTTTTGGTTGCTTAGAACTATGGTACCATAGAGTCCAAATTTTGGTGCATGCCAGATAACTCTATTAAGGTGTAAAACACATGAGAGAAAGTGACTATAGAGATTTTAGAACAGCTGGAGACTAGTCTATGGCTTGTTTCAAAATTAGAGATACATGAACATGACATGAAACAAACCAAATGTTTAATGTGGTGGAATGCAGTTCAATTCTGAACTAATAACATGCATTAGTTAATTCCATAAACAGTCATTATCTATGACAGTACTTTATGTGAGAATAGTATTAATATATCATTTATGTATTATTGAGCCATTAATGGAAATGACTGCACTAATACTACCCTGCAGCTGTTGGTGGACATGCAAGAGAATGCCACGTCAACAAGATCATGACTGAAGATTTGAAGTTTTAGAAAATATTTGCCTTAGATCAGGGAGAGGAGTGAGGCTTCAGAACTTCTCATCACTGGTAGCTTAAGAGACAGCTGTATACTTCTGGTTGCTTAAGCAGTTACGTGTGAGCTTAAGCATCATTTTCTAAGCAAAGAAAAAAACTTTGAGTACTGATCCAGAACCTAACTTTCACAAAATGCCTTAACTACAATAGTAGGTTCTTTTTTTATATAGGCTATTTTCCATATTCCATAATCTTTTGGGGTTCCCATAAGTCTACTAATAGGTGTTTCTTGAACATTGCCAATAGGGTAGACCAGGATACTAGTACGCAATTCAGAACAAAATGGTAGACTAGAGTATTAACCTGGATAAACCGAAGCCTAAATGGGATTCACAGAGTTTATATAGGTTGTATTTTTGGTAATACTACTCATATGACCATGGAATTCCATTAATCAAGGTGCTGAATCCTCACAGATATAAGAATTATGTTGCTACTTCAGAAACAAGTTTCTTGCTTGGTTATAATCAGAAATTAAAATTCTGGCATTAAAATGTAACTGTGAAATGCTAATACTTCTTAGACAAAGACTACTTCTCAAGGCCTATTTATGTTAGCCATTGTAAAAGTCATTCTCTGCTATCAGCAAGGGACAAAGAATACTTTGCTGATAACTGTGCCAAAGAAAAAGAAAATCCTTCCTGTAAAAAGTTGCAAAATACCACAGTATACCAGTGTGGAATCCTCTCATCCCAGAAGATTACCTTTGAACAGCAGCAGAAAGCTGACGATCAAGTTTAGCACTGTAGTCCACTGAGAATTAAATGTAATCCATAATCAAACTTCAAAAAAAGTTCTCTGCACAGCTCTTTCTAGTTGCTTCCAAATCAGTAAACAAAGTGTTAACAGTTGTAATTAAATAAACATAAAATTTCTTATATTTTTAAAAAATTATTTTTATTCAGGCAAAGACTTAAAGATCCAGTATTTTCTAGAAACATCACATCTTCCTATATTTATGCTTTCTTTAAGCCTCCTGTATCCTTCTCTCTATTTATAGCATAACTTCTCTTTATGTAAAATATGCTGAACAGTGCATAATTACTTCTCTGGATGGAATATTTTGCTTTGTATGTAATTCCTGTTATTTATATGAAAATTGACCATATTCTGTGGGATGAAATGTATATTATTATGCTTTCTAAGTTGCCAATGTAGTTTTTTGCTATTGCAGATTTATCTTCAAAAAATATAGATATCATTCCTTAAATTTGGGGTTGTGAGGGTTTTTTTTCTGTGGTTTTTTTTTGTGTTGGGTTTTGTTTTTAAGTATAGTTGCTTTTACACTTGGGAAGTTAAATCCACCTCTCTGGGTTTAGTTTCCCTGACCATTGTTTCACAGCTCAACTGGGGCCACGGTACCACAATCTCAGTTATGCCGGCTCTCATAATAAAATACTTTACCAAAATGCTAATATGGGTTAGCTCCAGGTTTAGGTGGTATATACGAGTTGCAAGCCGTTTCTTCCTTAACTTTTCCAGTATTTGTCCCTTCTCCCACATGGAGATCTGCATCCTTATGCAGAGGGTTAAGAACCTGTGTACACAAAATCCTTTCTCCTTAAACATGCAACCTAAACACGTTGAATACATGGTGGTATATCCCATCATTTTCTTCACAGACTGCAAGCCTCAGGTTAATCCCTTCAATCTTGCCTTTCTTGAGCTAAACTTATGCAACAAAATGCTTTTACAATCCATGCAGAACGTACTTGCAATCTAGGATGAACTGTATTTCATTGGTATCCTTATGGTTTATGTACTTCTCTATGATTTCAGAATTGTCTTGTAACTCTACTGAAGATGATGCTCTGCTCCCACCGCAGAGTGGCAAGTACATGAACAGCGTGTGTTGAAGTTCTCAAGTAGGATTCAATATCTCAGTAGGAAAGACTACCCACTGAGGAAAGTCAGATGTATAGTTGTACTACTCCAGCTTCCGTGATTATGCAATGCAGTGACCGAGCTGACATAACCATACTCCAGAGAGCTTGAGGTGGACAGAGCCTCCTGGAGCACGGTCAGCTATAACAAAATACAGCAGTTTGGCCTTGGAGCTGGCTGTGTTGGACACGTTAATAGTGTGCAATGGTTGCAGATCTCCTCCTTCCTTTTCAGACCTCGCATCAGTCAAAACATCACCAGAAATAAATACACAGGCCCCATGTCCAAAGAGATGACTTCTGGAATACCAGAGATCGTTTCAGGAGAGAAGGGAACAAAAGAACATATTAAAACATTGCTGTTTTCCCTTGGTGTGGAGATTTATGCCCTGAATAGGTTTTCTCCTTGTCACTTTTCTTCCTGCTTTTACCAGTTTGAATATACAGCCTAGAATTCATTATTATGTCATACAGCCAAAGCTACTTGCAAAATTTAACATTACTGAGACGTTGTCAGTTTGAATAACTCTGTTTCATTAAAGACGTATTTCCTCAAGGACAAGAAAGGTAATAGAAATTCAAACTAATTGAAGAGACAAGGAGCTTGATAAAGCATTAAAAAAAATTTGAAGTTTTGAACTACTGAACAAGTGGAAAGAATAAGGCAAGGAAAGAATAAGGTATTATTAAAAAACTTGGAATGACGGATTTACCTGTATATAAGAAAAAGGAAGAGTGAAATCAAGCATAAGATTAGGTGATATGAAAGTAGGTTTTCCTTATTTCTTTAACATGCGGGACTAAAAAAGCTGCTGTGATCCTCTTCTTGTTCAGCTGTAAAGTTGCTGGAGGAACTAATCTTATTTGTATGAGTGGTGTTGATTCACATGTATACTTATACTAGATTTTTCTTATAATGAAAAAATGTTTCAAAGCATGTAAAAAGTTACTTCTGTATCTTTAGAAAGCAACATGAACAAAATTAGCCTCCCAGTCTATTTCACTACTGATGCAATGTAATATAATAGGGTTTTTTTTGGTTTAGTGGAGTAGGAGGGTTGGAGGGAAAGTGAAAAGTTTAATGTCTCTTGAACTGTTACTAGTACAAGATCGTGTCATTTCCTATTTAAAAAGAATCCTTCATCTTGGTTCTCTATTAGATTTCAGAATTACTACATCTCTAATTACTAAATCTTTAAAGTACAATTTGAACACATACATTTAAACTTGAGTCTGGTTTCATCTGTACCAGTGCAAATCGTAGGAAATTCAAGTTGCTTAAGACATCATCTTTGACATAGGGAATAATGTAACTAGAATTATCATCTGCTTTTTTTCGGATGGGGTTTTTTGTTTGTTTTAAACCATAAGTATAGCTTATCATTATGCTATATTTCTATTTTTACTTCAGCTGTTATTAATTTTAGAAATTATAAGGAAAAGCACTGTGATAAGAAATTGAATAAGGAAATATTTAAGATATATAGGGAGAAAATATATCACTAAAACATAAATATTATTTTGTACCTATTATTTTGTAGTAAAGACTAAGGTACCTAACCTTCAGTATAAATACTGATCAGGTCATTAAGAAAAGCGTAAAAACTATAAATATTAATATTAAACAATATTGAAGATAAGCAAAGCAATATATATACCAATTATTCAAACATACATATATTATTTGGAAATTCATTGAGTTCAATAGTAGCAGCTCCATTACCATTGAAAATCTCACTAAGAAGTTGGATAAAATAGGACATATTTTCACTATGTATTTTCACAAGAGCTAATTAAAAAAAAAAAACCAAGAAAAAACCCAACCCAACAACAAAACCTATTTGTTGTTCTCATCACTTCAATATTACTAGTTTTTGTTCCTCCCCTCCCCAGAAAGCAGAAGAAAAAAATAACTGAGCCATAAATTTTGAGCCATACTGATGCATCTGATTCCTCTGAAATCATATATCATCCTAGCATTGACAAAACTCTCTGAAGCTACACAGCTAAAGTACAGAAGTTAAACAAATACATACAAGATTCACTGAAATATTTCTGGATGTCTCAGTTAACAGTTAAAACATACATATTCTATGCTGTGATTAACTACAGCAGAAGAATTCATATTGTACTTCCAAGAGTGGTTCACATAAGTATGTTCAGAGAAATGCACACATAAGGGGAGCTCTCATCAAATCAGATGTTTATGCATGATGATATCTGGTCATTTATTCCTTATTACTCACATGTCAATGTTCATAAATGCTGAATAAGATGGATTAATCTTGTTCATGCTCTTAGTTTACAGCATGTGCCTAGAATGAAGCTATCAAAATAAAATACTTCATTTTGTCAATTTCTAGGTTAATTTGATGCTGCAATGCTTTGAAAATCATAGTATTTCTTATTTTAAAAGTCTGTCTACTGTCCATAGACTACCTTTTCTGCATGAATGCTATATGAACACAAATGAAAGGATTTGACATGACTAAACTACCAGAAAATTGAAAAACGTGATATTTTTCACAGCTTAAATTTAGTCAGATTCAGTTTGCTTGAGAGAGGAAAAAAAAAAAAAAAAGTGAATAGGCAGGTTTTTTCCAGTGTGAATGTACTATGAAACTAGGTACTGAAAAAAAAAAATTCTCCATGATTTTTGAGGTCAAAGATGAGTTTTGCCATTTAGAATATTTTGTGAGCTATGAAGTATACAAGTTTTAAAACCAGATAGAAAAACCTATTAGAACCATGCTGAAGAAAGTTTCAGCTAGTTTTGTTAACAAAGCCTTTGAACTTATGACTGATGTGTAACATGCTAATTAATATCAAATAATGCAATACTATCAAAACTCTGGGAAAAGAGAAAAGCTGAATTTTGAAGTCATGTGGCTGATGTCTCTCTTGCTCCATTATCTGACCTGCAGAAGAGGGAAAGTCACCTCAGCAAAGAGATAGTGCAGATCAGAGCTGAATACAACTACAGAAGGTGGCACAAAGATGGTATTGCATATGACGGTAGATTGGCACCTGACAATGGAACAACACATACTATCTAACTTATTTCTTGGAGTTGCTGAAGAGGCATTTTTCAAATGTAATAGAAATGCAACAGATCTTTATCAGAACATGTTAATTTTTCTCTCTTTTAGCCCAGCTCAGATGGATTTATTCAGGATAAATAGCACTCTATGGTCCAAAGAGTCCTTCCAGAAAACATTTGTACCAAGACTCAGTACTGCTCATCATGAATAGATAAAAATGTGATTAAATTAAAGAAATTAAAAAGAAAGAAGAAACAAAAAGTGACCTTGTGGAAGGTCTCTGGCTCTCTGAGGCAAACACAAGCATATCAGTCTTTACAGTGGGATATATATAGGATTGTTATTTGTGGGGGTTTTTTTGCCTTTTTTTTTTTTGCACATGGATGTCAGCTTTCTGAATGGAATTCTTTTTCTGGCAGTTTTGAAGGCCACCTTGTGGCCATTTCATTGTTGTGGCTCAAAACAGTTTGTTTTGACAAACGGACAAATTCTGATCTCACAGCTGTATCAGTCAATGCTAACACCATGGAAGACATCAGCACAACTGGGTTCAAGTGAGGTAAGCAGTCAAATTTTATAAAACAAACTCTCACTCAAGCTGCACAGTCATTCTGCTTATATTAAATTTGAAAACAGGAATACTTTTTTTCCCCTTAAATAAGGATTTGATCATACATATAAGGAAGTCTTTGAAGCATAAGGGATTCCCACAATTAACAAAATTCTGGCTCCCTCACAAGGCTAGGTGACAATTCCAGCTCTTGTGCACCCATTAAAGCAGCCCAGCTCCCAGAGTTAATCAGGCATCCCAGTGTCTAATGAGGTGGTTTTCAGTGAACATAGTGAAATCTCTGATTAAACAACCTTGTCATTTGCAACAGAAGCTGTTGCCTGAAGGACTTTATCCAGGTCCTCAAGGTATCTTTTCCTGTATTGCAGAAGCCAACAGGAATTTGGTATGGGGGTGAGGGTAGGGACAGATGCAGAAAAAAAAAACAAAAAAACAAACCAACCCACTGGGGAGAAAAGAAAAAAATCACTTTAAAAAGGACTGATACGGCATTAATAGATGCACAAGAACATTTCTAAAACAACAATGTAGCGTAATTATCCTTCTCCAGATAAGATGGTAAAAGATCTTGAAGGATTAGACATATATTAAGATGATGCTTCTTTTGTGAAGGACACACAAATGCACATTTGTAACTTCTGTAAGTACAATAATGTTTTTTACCGTATTGTGACAGAGTAATTTTTTTTCTTTCAAGATTCTTAGTTATAATTCACATAAAAATATTTATTGAATCTATCTAGACTACTTAAAACATTTTTTAGGTTCTAAATGAAACCGTGTTTTGTTGAACGTCCATGTTAAATCACCTTTAATATCTCATTTTGTTTTATAAAAACTGATCTTGACAAGAGAGAAACTTCAGCTTATTCATTGTGGCTTATTCACTTTTTGGAAACAACAGGTGTTGTAATTGCTCTCTGATGATGAGCCTCTTAGTCATCAATTATTTTTCCATTGACTAAAGAAAATTATATTATGAATCTTAAAAATACCAAACATTTCTAAAAGGAGAATGCAATATTATATACACTGGCCTAATGTCTTTAACTATAAGAGCCTCTAGAGTAACAGAATCTAGTACAGCAGGACAGTGACTAAGGGGTGATGTCCTTAGCTGATAGAAATAAGGATATGCTACCAGCTAACTGTTTCAAAGTCAATTTTAAAAGAAAAGTAAATCCAGAAAACAAATTATTTTTATCATTCTAAAAATGCTAATGAAGAAATAATATACTTTCAGTCTTTGC
The DNA here is from genome assembly GCF_000700745.2 of Antrostomus carolinensis. Classification (NCBI taxonomy): domain Eukaryota; kingdom Metazoa; phylum Chordata; class Aves; order Caprimulgiformes; family Caprimulgidae; genus Antrostomus; species Antrostomus carolinensis. Next base: position 14,399 of record NW_010317445.1, on the reverse strand, counting down.
ACTGATGAGAAGAGTACAGCTTAATATTTATGTCAATCTTCCTCAGAGGTTAACAAAATGTGAATTAACTGGGGGTCTTACTGTGCAGTAACAATATGTGGGCATGAAAGTGACACTTGTTACAAGCCCAAATGTAGGTGGCTGGACAAGAACATCTCTTCTAGCAAGGCTGGGTCTCATAAAAACCTGGCAAATCTGCTATGCCTGTACCCTCTTCCCTGCTGCCAGAAGACTCTGGACATATTTTGTCTATATCCACCCACCAGCTCCGAGTCTGGCTTCTGCCACATCCGAAGAGAGATTCTATTTGTGTCCCCAAAAAAATGAACCACAAACTTTGGGAAGTAGCAATGTCTCCACAGTGGAACATATGAGAGGTGACTCTGATGAAATCACATTGTGATACATTTATAAATCCAAGGAAATTGATTGAAAATGCATGCTGGGTGGAAGAAACAAGGGAGAAAAAAAGTTCATTGTCACCTGGAAGTGATTTACAAGACTGTGGTGCACTTGGTAACAAAATTAAGACTTCCCAAACATGTAAACATTTCTCTGAACTGCTGAAGTCATAGGTTCCATTTGTTTCCATTTAGTTTGGGCAGACAGAAGAAAGCTGGCCATCATCATGTCACCACAGAATAGAAAGTACTTTGTCTTGGTCACTGACCTACTGAGCAGGTAACCTACACAGTGCTTTGTACTGGGAGTGTCCAGGATGCACAATACTCCATTAAACAGGTATTTTCCCCCTGTCATTTAAGTTCCAGCAGTTTGCAAAAATTATTTTTTTCCTACTAGGTACACTTCACAGAACATCTGTATGTTACATAAGAAATGCCCAAGCAAGACGGAAGATGCCAAAGGCAGAAAGCTGCTTGTTTACAGTAATAAGAAATGTATTTCAGCATCAGAAGCAAAGGGCCAAGCTGCATAATTATAAACTGTCAGTGATATTTCTAGATTTTCCTCAGACTAACTCATTCCATATCCTGTGTTGGAGTAATTTTATTTCAACTACACTGAGAAAAATCACTTCCATGAATTTCAGCTGTTGTAATAGTGAAAGAGATATTTCACTGGCTGGTTTACAGCTGGTCCCTAATGTAGAGAACAGTGGTAAATAAAAGAGGCCAGCTTTTTTAGAAGCTGAAAGGTGTTGTGATTGTGACCACTGGAACATTGGTGTCTCTATTTTCTTGCTAAATCCCAGTATGAGAAACCACATGTTTGTTATTTCCAATTTCTCTTGAAGTTTCAATTTGGTTTCAGTTGTTTTTATCATTTTCAGTTGTAAGGCTGTAAGAAAATACATTCCCGTAAGACTGTCCAAACTCAAAGAAATGTTTATCAATGTATGCAAAGACCTTTGTGTCAGACTCACGCAAAAATAGCTCTGCAATGCCTAATAAACAAAAGCTGTGACTGCAGTGGAGGTTTGAGTGTTATAAAGTCTTCAAACCAGGATACAAAGGACCACGGTTTGCAGCAACACAAGCACAGTTCTAGCAATCAAGGAGAAGAATTAATTGTGAGAGACTAAGAGGAAGTAGTCCCTCTTCTTTCTCCAAAAGCAACAATAAAAGCCTACCCTGGTTACTCCGTTTTTCAGAAAGTATCCTTACTGAACAACAGCTACAGATATCTGTACCCAGGCTTACTTACCAAGTGTTGAACCTGAAAACCACTACCTAGTTTACATGACAGGCATTTTTGCTGTCTTGCTGTAGTGTGCCTGGTTGGGATGGAGTTAATTTTCTTCATAACAGCCTGCAGGGTGCTGTGTTTTAGTTTTGCGACCAAAACAGTGTTGATAGCACACCAGTGTTTTAGTTATTGCTGAACAGTGCTTGCACAGTATCATGAATTTCTCCATTTCTCACTCTGGCCCACCAGCAAGTAGGCTGAAGGTAGGCAACAGGTAGGGAGGGGATGCAGCTGGGACAGCTGGTCCCAACCAACCCAAGAGATATTCCATATCATATAGCACCATGCTCAGCAACAACACCTAGGGATGAGAGGGGCAAGTAGCAATTTACATTTTAAAGTTACTTGCTGTCAGTGAGTTTCACAGCACTGTGACAAATTATTTGGACTGGTGCAAGATGTGCTCAGCATCCTGCTCCACCGCTTATTTCCTTTATGCCTTCAAACATGTTACATAAGCAAAATTTTATTGACTTCAGTGTTCCAGGGACATGGAAAAGAAAAAAAACAAAAACCCAAGAAACTAATTCATGTAGCTAGACTGGCAAGAGCCCTTGAACCCACAGTAATTTCCATTTTCATGTAATTACTTTCATGGGGAAACCCAAAGGAAATCTTCTGTCACCATAAACAAGACACCTTTCCAATGCTGATGGTACCTTACTCTTCCTGGCTAAATATATACTGTCCTGCTATGATTACTCAATCCACATAGGAGACATCCTAACAGCCTTCAAAGCACCCTTTTTTTTCCCCCACGGGTAATTAAACCCAATATTCTGATTATCCCATCCACTCTTACAGCATCCCCACAAGTCCTTCCAGAACTTAGACCACGTGTAACTCCACTTACATAAAGTACATTGCCTCCCTTGAACTGCCATCCATGACCACTTCATAAGAAAGGCAGTGGGGGAAGTGAGCTGCAGTCTAATCTCTGAGCTGACAACATGCCATGCAGGTCCACCTCTGCACCTGACAGTGCACAAGAGTCAGCAGCCAGGACTTAAATTTGCTGCTCATAGGCTGCAAATGCCTTGGAAAGAGAGATTCCACCTCATGGCCAACTCTCCTTGGTTAGCAGACAGGCTAATAAGATTTTCTTTGGAAAGGTTTTGGCTAAGGGCACTAATTTGAGCCTGTTTTGATAATATTTTTATAGGCCCTCTACCAGATAAATTAAACAGCTTAGAAAACCCCAGTCGGTTTCACAGAACAACTGAACTCAAGCAGAAGAGCACGTGGTTTATTTAACCATTCCAAATTACTCTCTAAATCAAGATAAAGTGCTAAGGACTACCACAATAGATAAGCTACCCTCAAAGAAAAATCCCAAAGAAAAGAGAAGTCTATTCAAACCTCCCATTAGGACATGCAGGCTTCTTCTTAAGGTAGGGCTTTTGGATAAGCTGCCTTTGGAAAAGGTCCTACAGAGGTTTAGAACAGCCGGTTACAATATAAGTGCCCTTTCTAAAAACGATGGACCATCCTTTCACTCATTTCTACATCTTTTGAACTGAAGTAATCTGAGGCAGAAGAGGTGCATCCCCAGATTCTTTCCAACCTTGAAGTCACTTTGTGTTCCAGCCAGACCTCTCCATAACAACTTTGTACCTAGTCCAGTGCTACTATGGTCATGGGAACCTGAAAGAAAATCTGAAGCATTTTCGTGTGTAATACCCCCTGAATACCAAGGCTAGGCTGCAGAAGCTGGTGTGGAAACTTCTACACCTCCCTCAAAGGGTCAAACTGATGGCAAACTGATCAGCCCCAATGCATATTACTACTACTCCAAAATGACTTCGAGGCATGGCATGAAGATGTGATGGTGGGCACTTTGCAGTGCTGCCTTTTGGCATTTGCATTAACATACCTGGGCTGCACTCAATCAAGGTGCTCTTAGCTTGCAATTCTGGGTATACATAATTTTCTGTAATAATAAAAATATCAAAGGACCATACTGTCTCAACTATGATTATAACTTCATATGCACAAAATAATTGCTATTCAGTGCAATTTCAGGATTTATTTTACCTTATGTTTTCATACTATAACTTAAAGAAAACGAGAAACTTTGTTCTTCTAATCACATGAAAATACTTTCAGTTTATATCTGAAGCCTTTTCATTGAAATCTGATCTACTTGTCAGTGTACCTAAACATAGAGAACCTGGACTGCAATCACATCCAGCTCTTAATGGATGACATCTTTCCTGTATTTCGTGCAGTATCTTTCAATTTCTTAACACAGAGCAACTTTAAAGAGAAATCAAAGTACAAATACAAACATGGTAGGAAAAAAAAAGAAGAACAAAGACACAAACAGGATTTAGTTCTTTCCAGGAAGATCTTGAATGACTCTGTTACCAGTGTCTGGTGTCCTAGAAAGCAAGGAATAGGAGGAGGGAGGTAGCCTTAAGAAGTTGAGCCTGTTTTCTCCCTGCTGTTTCTTGGAGTTTCTAAGCACTAACAACATTCTTCTTATTATTTTAGAATTGCAAGCTTTTTTTTTTTTTGATATCTCTAAGAGAAAGAATTAAATTGGGATAGCAGGGAGCCTTTATTGAAACTGTATATTTTGTCCTCTACAGTGATTTCCACGGGTATTTACTTTTTCATCGTGCTCATACAAGAAAAACATATTTTTTCCTTTGACACAGCTGGAAGTTTTTTTAAGTTTTTGATTGTTTTTTAAATCAAAATTGGTCTCTATATAAAATAATTTCAGTAAAAATATAGTTACAAAGAACTTTATGGAGGACACTCTTGAGTCAACGAATATTGGTTTGGAGCAGAGTGGTAGATTCCCTCACTCATTGTGGGATATTGCAAACTCCTGGCCTAGAAGGATAGGCAGACTCTGCAACATTCTCTATTAGCCCAAAACTACAGGCTACGGTACAATAACTTTTCAATTAGATACAAGGCTAAAAATCAAAACTAACTCTAGGAGATCTGTAGTGAGAACCCACACCAGACATACAAATCCAGGCGAAGCAAACACTTCTATTTGATATGTGTTTTAATAATGAACTATGATTTAATAAAACATTTCCTTCCAGCATAGCTACACTTTTGCATTCTCATAAAATATTGGTCACTTTTCTGGACAGTTTAAGATACCCATGAATGTAAAAATACACAGTAAGGAAACAAAGAATATCAGAACACCGCAGGAAAGAGATGAGCACTGAAGTGAAGAATATTGCTAGGAAAAAAATTGCCTCCTATTACAAGAAAACAGATCCATTCACCAAGCGAATCACTTAAATGTCTGTGACATGAAGTAATTCTTCCCAAGACTTTAGAATAGGAAAGGGAACAGAAAGCTCTAGGTTGGTGGAAACTTCCTGGAAGAACTTAGCACTAATTTTATCCTGAAAGTTACATACTACCTTGTTTTGGAACTTGCTACCTAAAATTAAATCACCACGGACCATTTTGAAAACTTGAGCACATCTCAATTCACTTTTACCTTGTTGCTATTGATTAGTTAAAGCTGAACTGCTGTATCCTCAGATAATTCCCTTTCAAAGGGTGGGATAAGGAGTGAATGGTAAATGGCAAGCAGTAACAATGAAAGCACTTGGTAAGAACCTCAACTGCCTGACTGAACGCTCATCACAGAGCATGTGGGTTTTCTATAATAATCTGGAAAGTTTTACTACCAGTATATATATTTTTTTTTTCATTTCACTTCTGGCAAAAGATGTAGGAGTTCCCCTTTGAATTCAGCATGCTAGATTATTCACAGTCAGAGGTGGGTAGAAGAAAAGAGTTCATTCACTTTTATGTTTTTTAGAGAAGTAAATAATCTTTTTGAGTGGGTTTTCTCTTCTGTGAATGAACAACAAAGGGAGGTGCCAGCTCATATCACACCACTCCCATTGCTCACCTGTCTACTGATTTTGCAAAGATATATGGCTCAACTTCCTTTAAAGATCGTTAGGTTTTGAGGGAGGGTTTAGTTGAATATTTACCCATTCTAGTGATGAGTGCAAAACACCCAGGGTTGCTTGCCTTGTAAGAATACTTTCTACTTGCATTGTTTGGATTGATTATTAATTTCCACATTTGAAATGTGCCATTTGAAGGTTACCAAGAATTTCCAGCAGTAGAACAGTGATTTCTCTGATGGTCTTTACTTCCAGATCCTTTATAATGTACTGGTATGTGTCATTTGGCAGTGAAATCGGGATATAGGACAGAAGGGGAAAAAAGTTCATTTTTAATAAAACTGCTCATTTTGACAGATTTTAAATTCTGCTTTCTTGGTCAGGAAATATTTAATGAAAGCAAGACAAATCGCACTGAGGCATTTACTATCAACAAATAATATTTTTTTGCCCTATTCTACCATCTTTGCTTACTTTGGATAGTTTTTTTCTTCCTGATTTGATTCCATAAACAAGAGAATTCCATAAGCAAGAGAGGAGATGAGAAAGTAACATGACTCTTTCTTCTCTCTGGAGTCTTCATTTTTCCACTTGTTCTCTTTCACATCTACTTTTTTATCATCAAAACCTTTTTAAAGGGGGGAAGGGGCAGGAAATCAATATTTTTCTGCATTGATTACACAGCTCTTCGGACTTAAAAGATTCTATGCGTTCTCATAAGGACAAACAAATGGCTGTCTAGATGTTGCAGAAATGAAGGACACATAGTTTGAAATTGTGTGGGATGATTGAAAAGATTAAAAACCCCAAAATTAGGGGACAATGAAAATGAGGGAAGAGGCAGTATTCCATTGATCATATGCCTTATTTCTTTTAGATTACAGTTACCTTATTTCATTAATGCATTACTACAACAACTAAGATGACACAAACAGGGAGAAGAGATAGCACTAGAAACAGAAATCAACAGAGAAGACTATGGTACCTGGAAAGGACTACAACTGCCAAAAAAAGATTAAATAAGGCTTAACTGCTTATGAAAAATTTCAGAGAACACCTGCAACTGTGCTGCAAGGTAAGAGCAGTGTTATCACAGAAATACTGATATTTTCCTATCTATTCATTCATTTCCATTAACTTATTTCCATTTATTCAGTATTATTCAGTAGTTCCAGCTAGCAGAATCTTCTCAAGCATGAAACTTTGAAACCATGAAGTTTTTGGTGTTGCTGCTTCCCTTCCCTGGAAGAAGGCCATCCTCTTATCCAGCAAAGCTTACCAAAATGTGAATACTGTATTTTTTCCACACATAAACACCCTTGTGTATTTTTCTTAAAGTGAAATATCATTGGAAGAGCAATACACTGTATCATATCCTGCAAGTATTCTATATTAAAAAACAAATGTACAGGATGTGAAATTGACCTCTGGATTTGCAGATGGGGGGAAAGTCTAACTTTGGAACATAGTGCAGCATCAGTCACAGAGATTTTTGTCTTCAGAGGATAATAAACACTCTAAAGTAGTTAAATAATCAGATATTGGTTATGTGGACCACTCATCCCTGTGAAATTAAGGCACATAGATGCCCTGTCCCTACCATTACCTTTAATGGAAACCTGAGACAGTTTAGCTGAAATACAGAATTAACTGCTGGTGATACAATGGAACACGTCCATGCCATGACTCTACTAACTCTAAAAAGCAAATATACTAAACAAGATTCATCTACAGTTTAAATTTTTTTAGTAAGCCAGATAACAAGCTGGCAGCTAGACATCTCTAAAAGTACAGCAATTGCAGGCTTCTCCTATAATGTTCGTTCTCTTATACACTGTGGAGAACATTCCCGCCACTTCCTTGAGGTGTTGTTATGTTACAGTGTTCAGTATATTTTTACTATGTTGACACTGGGTTTGCTATTGCATTTTGGTAAGAACAGACACTTGGCATCACCACTATTCTGATCATCCCACACATTTGTTCAAAGATGGTCAAAATTTTGGCAGGGCAAGAATTTGATCTTCGGAAAAAGTTCAGCACTAAGTCTTCACTTGTGAAAAAGAAATAATAAAAAAAAAATTGGCTCCTGAAAAATGTACTAAGACTATGTTTCCTGAGCTGCTGATTCATCTTGGTGGAGCTCCATGCATGTGTTGCGAGTTCCAAAAACATCTTCCCTGTGTATACAAGCCCTGGCCAAAGGCATTACAGAATCCAAACTTCAGCTGACAGCATCCAGAAGTGTTTTGCAAGCTTGAAACGTTGCACCGTAGAAACAGCATTACACACTCTACATAGATGATAATCTGTGGCCACAGTGCAGAATGGTCTGGGTTTTGAAAACATAAGGACTACTTTCTCTACCAGATGGTTTTGAGGGAACGTTCCCTGCTACACACGCGAGAGCCAACCCAAAGATACATTAATGTACATGGAAGTAAGAGCAGAGCTCAGCTAGGCCCAGCTCTAGGAACTGGCAGTGACTCCTCAAAGCTCTATTTCAGCTAAAAACCTGGACACTCTCCAATTTTATCTGGAATAACCGAGTATTTGCTGCTGCCAAGATCCCAGCCCTGGTACCTGTTTTTCAACTGCTTTTTTAGTTATGTAGATGGAGGAGCAACCTCACTTGAATATATAACTGAACGAAACCCAACGCATGGCAAACCTAAAAAACCTGCAACACTGACAATAAAGAGAACTTACAAAATAAAAAAAATTACATACCAAAATTGTTCCACTTAAGGACCTGACAGAGCTTCACCTTACACTGCTTAAAGCTACAGTAAGAAAAAGATTAAGTTTGCATAACTGTAGCTTGGTGATGGAGTTAGCAGCCTTGGAAATTTCATGTATAGGAAACTACCCATAGTGCACCCAGTTAAGTGTTTAAGAGATAGGTTAAGTTACTTTAGCATTTTAATGTTTTAAGAGTATGAATTAGACTCACATTTCAATGATAGATTCAACAATATTCCTGCAGTGAAAATAGTTAAGCTTTGATTAAAATGAACACTTTTAAATAGTGTAGATTATTGTCTATAGGCCTTTTATAAAATGGCACACAGTTTTCAGAGTCCTTTTACTTGGTCAATAGATCCTTTGACCGTAAAAGAGTTTGCAACTGGAAAACAAGTTAGTCTCATTCTTAGAAGAAAAAAATCAGTTATTCCATTATCCAGGCTAGGCAGTCAGGCCAGACACAGAAGAAGATGTTTGCATCTGAATGACTGTACACATAAAAAGAGAGGTCAAGATGAGTCTGTCTGCCCAGTTCTCTTCCATAGCTCATCCATTCACTGAGAACAGAGTTTTATAAGAGAAACCTGGGTACCAGTATTAAAACCAGAACAACAAACCAGAAGAATTAAGTAAGGACTGCTTATACCATTTCTTCCTCAATCAGCCTAGCATCAGGCTTTGGATTTGGCAGAGGTAACTGAAGACATGGAATATAAGGAAAGGGGCAGGGGAGGTTCACTTTAATAACATATTCTTCATAGCCAGGGGAATCAAGCAATACAGACTAAATATTTATATTTACATCTGATTCCCTTTGGATTTTACCATTTAAATGTTCAATTAATTTTTAAAATGGTCAGACTGTGTTCACATTCTCTCTCCTTATCTGTCAACCATAATTTTATTCTTTAGAATGCTTCAAACTACCCCGTGTTTCCAAGACACTAAACCACATTCATGTGGAGTACAGAACTTTTTATTGTAAGATCTAAATGTCATATGGTACCAGTCTGTCAAACTAACAACAGAGGAAGGTATGTTGGGAGAATTGCACCACAGCATAGATTTGCTTTACTTTTCACAATTTAAAAACAACATTCCAAACCAAAAAACGAAGTGATATGTCATACTACAGTGAGACTGTATTTTGCCCCAGCTTCTATATCTTGCAACAAACCCAAAAGCAGTAAAAGCCATACTACACAAAACAAAGGGCAAATTCTGGTGATTTACTGTTAGAGTTCAGCAGTATCCACCTTGTTTTCCTCCAATCTTTTATCAATCTCTTCCCAAAATGCCATATCAGATTCTCAAACTATTTTCCTTATATTCTGGTGATCTGATGTTTCATTAACAGGTCAGCACTACAGCACCTTTTTTATCTTATACTACAATTCTGCCTTCTGTTCGGATATAATTTGGCTTTTTTGCATATTCAGTAACTCCCTGGCATGCTGTCCTACTGAAATATGAGATGCCATTCATGTTTATGGTTTAGACCTAATCATGCATCCCTGTTAACAAATCACTTAATTTCCAAGTCTAAAACATTGCAGAAACTCAGAGTATAAAACAAGCTCCATTGACAATTCTAGTCAGGATTCAGGTTTTTATCAATGACCAAAAAATCAGACCCATCTAACTTTTAAATGCCACCCTTCTAACAAGTGAACGACAAGAGGATGACCATGCTGTTTAAGTAATTTTTTAACCTTACCTCTCAAAGATATGAAAAGCTGCATATCAAAATTTTGCCACAGATGATCCTAAGTTTACAGCAATATTGCTTTAGGCATATTAAAACAGAATTGGCATTTTTTTTTTGCTTTAGTTTTTCCGAGTGATATATGCATTCTCCTCTTTTTCATGCCACTAACTCTGCCAGAATGTAATGTGAATACAGTATTTTAAGTTTAATTTCTCTTAACTAAAGAAACTAATGTCTTTCTATCTTGTTGTGCAAGCTTTTTTTTTTTTTTTTTTTTTTTTTTTTGGCTGCATTATTCACCCTATACCTAAGAATACTTCATTACTTGGATTGCCTACATATAACCTTCTGTCCCTTGGCTATTTTCCTTGCTTGGAAATACCTTGCTGAGACATCTGGGCTCATGGCAGTTGCTTTAGCCATCTGATCCATAAGGGTAAAGTCAGATTTTGTAACTTCTTAAAGGCTGAGGATAACAGCCTTATCTTTTTTTCTTTATTGCAGCAGACAATTGAAAGTATTATTCTTTTAGTGCTGCAACCAGGAGAAAGAAGGAATGGAGCTCCTGAAGCTGTGAATGCAGAGTTGTTTTAAATGGAAAATAAGTCTATTTTTCATTCCTCGGTATTTTCCATTGCTGAATTTCTGCAGTGTGGAAACTGGAAATCTTTCTTTGTAAAGCAGAACGGAGTAACATCATATAATTTACTATGCCAGCAATACATAGTTCTCAGTGTGATATTTAACTGATGACTAAACAGCAAGAGTCAAAAACAGTAATTGTAACAGTGTTTACCATGAGCTGGATGTAACATACACCCTAGAGTGACTTTCTCTACTTAAAACACACGAACAGGCAAGACTAGAGTCACAGTATTGCTACACAGAGCATGTCTCCACCTTTCTTGAGCACAAATATGTGTCTGGAGAAAAATTTTGCTCAAAGTCTCCTAAAAAAATATCATGTCCCCCTCCCATACTTGTTTGGTTTTGGTTGGGTTTTTTTAAGTGTTGTATGAAATAAATGGAAATGGATAGATTATGCTTTCATTAATAGTATTGCAGTACCAGTTTCTCAAGTGAGAAAGTTTTTCCACTAAAATGGCAGTGCATGTAAGGAAGTTTATTAAATAAGACCAATTCATAAAGAATTATGTAAAACAGCGTGACACAGAAGAAAAATGCAGTGTATCACTCATTATGGTATATAATAAAGAAGATACAGATACATTTTAAGATACAGATTATACTGGTGCTGTCAAACAAATAATTCACAGAAAATGGAAGTCTAACTATTTTGGTACTTTTTTAAAAGAATATTGCAGGAAAGTAAGTTCAGTGTCATCTACTGATATCAAATTATCCAAACTCCTAAAGTATTTAATGCAAGAGAAGGTAATTCATGCATCTGGACCAATTCATACATTAATCTACTCTCATCTGGCCTAGAAATTGAATTACCTCACTTCTCAGAAATCCATAGCACACTTGAGGTCAAGGACTGTTCAGGCTTTTTGACCTGGCTTGTTGCAAGGTTATGTAAAAGACACACTGGGCTTAGACTCAGTTGAAAAATATATTTACCCAGGAAATTTTAAGTATCAGAACAAACCCTGAAATACAGAACTGCCCATTGCACAAGGTTTAGGCACTAAAGAGGATCACCTAAACACTGCCTTAAGGCTACATTAAAATTTTTATTTCAAAATATTATGTTAAATAAAATTAATGTTGCATTTTAAGTGATAACATAACAGGCAAAACTGGTTGGGAGCTAGCCTCACGCTCTGTTTCATAACTGTGCCAGGAAACAAATACAAGACACTTAAACTGACAAATACAGCAGTGCCACTTCCATCCCACGTTAAACAGCTTGAGTTACAGGTAAAACTGGTCTTTGTTCCTGCAGGTTTATGTCACTATTAGTGAAGGATGCTGTGAGGAAAAGGGAATTTCGTAAGAACAAGCTACCAGGTAAAGATCTTCCAATCTGGAATAGGCACTAGTAACTTGACTGACTTGTAAAAAGCTAGCCACAGAAATCTCAAGCAAGAAGATTTTGCTGTGAAACTCTCCAAGGAATTAGTCTTTTGAACTCCCCATACAACTCCATAAAGACATCTTTTAAATGCTTCTTCCATGCACTTCTCTTTTTCAGATTAGACTGATTGAATTTGTCCGATATTTGTTATATTTAAAAACCAAAAAAACTAAACTTCTGTTTGGGAGGGAGCTGCTGCAACAGAATGCTTGGTACTTAAGATAGCAGTAAATATCACTGTATGGTCAAACACTGCTGTAACAAGGACACGAACTAAAACCCTGGATTCAAAAATTTCCATAAATGGGTGTAATTTGCAGCGTGTCCACAGTGTTAACAAGTCAGCACTACAGCAGGCCTGAGAGGGAAGCACATTCCTGTGTCAAGGACCCTTGGTGGAGAGTCCCTTGAAAGGCCTGTTGACAGTTATCTGGTTTTGTACGCAGGACGTGTCTGTTTGAGAGCAGCTAAGAGCCCCTTGCAAAGAGCAAACTGTGTAACAAAGAGTGGTGGCTCAAATAAATTGGAACCAAATAATTCGACTGAAACACAAAAACTAAATTTAATGCCTTCTTGCAAACTCAGCAGACCATAGGGCTACGGAACTCAATTCTCCTAAAGAACATATGCCCAAATGACTCCCAAAACTCACATCGAAGATGCAAGTAAAATTATTTCCAGCACACCACATGAGCCCAATGGCTGACGTGAGGAGAGAGAAATTCACTGAACAAGAATTTCTAGGAATGTCCCATCTGCGTCTTCTCTGGCTTACAGGATAATACTTTTCTAACTCTCAGTTATGCCAGTTTATTCCCTTCAGGGGTTTACAAAGTAAATAATGTATTTATTTGAATCTGTGCTTCAAAGCATACTGATTTGTTGCCTTAATTTTTAAGCCAGAGTGAATAGACCAGAAGCAGGTGAACTCTAGTGAAATACAGCAAAGCTCAAAGAAATATTTGCAAAGGCTTGAAGCATAAGTGTTAACATGAATACAGATTACATAGCCAGTATTCCCATGAAAATACACAGTTCAAGCGAGGCTCTTCCAGTTTGGGCTCAGAGATGAAGAGCAGGGTGTGAACCACTTTATGTTCCTGGACTTCCAAACTCCCTCCCTCCCCACCCAAGTCTTCCAAATTTATCTGGAAAGCAGATATTCTTCAACAGCTAGTGTCCTATGAAAAAATAGGCTCAAGTAAATACATATACTGTAAAGAGAATTTGGCAACCCTTCTACGTTCTGGGTCTTGTTAAACTCCTTCTGACACCGACACTTGCATTGTACAAAGGAACAGAAAAGGTCAGGTGTGTTCTTAAACAAAAACAATGCCAAAGTTTCTTTTAGATAAATTTATGGCCAATGGTTTACACACATAATTCATTAGTTGAGCTTTTTCTCAGAATTGTTGGAATTAAATGTCATTTATATAAATGAAGCAAAAAAAAAAAAAGAGGATGCAGACAAACAAGTCTGAACACTGCAGGGGCATTTCTCAGAGCGAGTACCCTCAGGATTTTAAGGACAAGATAATCTTTGTTCTCCAGTCTGTTTTTTTGGCAATATGAATCTATAAACTCAAATTCATTTATTTTTTTAAATTGGAAAAATTACCAGGTTTTATGCTTAGACTTCCAGTATTCTTGTTGGAAGGCTACACCAGAACGGCTTGAATGCTTCCTTCTACCCTCCAGTTTAAAACAGCTTTGGTCTGGTTCACACACACCTGTTCCTGTGCCAGCCTCACTGAGGGAAAAAACTCCTTTAACAAATGGCTGGGAACAACAGCAGAGACCTTCCTTCCCAGTCTTCATAGCTGAACCAAACCGAAGTCCTCTGCCTGCCCTACACCCCCTGAATGTCTTGGCAATCACTCCCCGCATTTATTTATTTTTAAATAAGGTCTGTGTCAAAGTGGTGTCAGGACACTGATGTTCTTGGTCATTTCCAAAAGGTACTCTGCAAGCGCGCCTGACACGGACAGCGGGGGGAGAAAGCACGATACCTCAGCTCCACCTGGAGACAAGAGACGCTTCAGCTGAGGGCACAGCAACCTCTTCTTCCAGCCCGCGTCCTTCCCCGCTTATCTCCCCACCCGATTGCTCCAGGCTCAGCAGGGACACTCGGTGTCCTGCGAATGGCCGGGGCGAGCGGCTCCGGTGCCCGCAGGACCCGGGGCGCAGCGCTCCAGCGGGGTGTCCGGACCCGGGGGAACCCCCGGGGAGCTCAGAGGGGAGCGGGCGCGAGGCGGCTGAGGAGACCTGGCTGGGGCCAGCAGCTGCGCGGCCACGCGCCCCG
>NW_010317444.1:0-501 GCF_000700745.2 Antrostomus carolinensis | reverse complement strand
TCTGTGATGCAAAAAAGTCTCAATATACTTCAGTATAAAACAAAAAAACCCCAACCAGTATTTTGGGAATTCCTGTATTTTCATTTAACATTTTTACGTTTGGGGGAGAAAGAAAAAAGACAACCCACAAAAAAACCCCTCAAAAATCCCCAAACCAACCAACCAACCAAACCAAAACCAAACAAAAACCAACAAAAAAACCCCCAACCAAAACCATGCTATTGCACATATTCGGCATTGGCATTCCTCGTATACAAGTACTGATGAAGGAGCATATTCTGCTCTGTTCTGCTTTATCTTTAATGTCTGCTAGTGAAGTCAGCATTTTTCTCTCTTGTGAATCTACTGCCTCTGAAGAAAAAGTAAGCACATGTACTAAAAGAGCTCAAAAGAGAAATGAAAAATGTTATACAAATGCAATAGGAACCAAACCCTCCTCATCAAAAAAGACCTACCCTGAAATAGGTAGTTTGATTCTGAGAACAAATGTTTGTAAGCATG
>NW_010317443.1:2713-9414 GCF_000700745.2 Antrostomus carolinensis | reverse complement strand
TCCGTCCCCGGTGCTGCCCGCGCTGCCTGCCAGCACACGCCAGCACCCGCCGGGGGAACGAGCTGATCTCGTTTGCTTTGGCTTCCCCTCCTCCCTCCCCGCCGAGCTGCAGAGCTGAATTTCACAACACAACCCCAACGGGATGGACCTGCTTGAACATTGTTGGTTTGGGCAGGTCTGGGGTGGCAGAGGACAGGCAGGGGGAGGACAGGAGGGACCTGTCTGCTGATCCAGGAGGTTTCATCCCGAGCAGACATGGGGTACAACCCTCCATTTGAGGCTCTTGGAGAGTTTTCTCCAAGAAAATGTTAGCTGGAAGCTGGGCATTCACCTCTTAGTGCAACTGGGGAAACTGAGGCACAGATTGGGATCATCACAGCGTGACCCCAGGAGTTCCCTGGTCCAACCTCCTGCTCCCAGCAGTGATGGACACACACCTCCTTGCTCGGGATGGTCTCCAAACCCCGCCAAGGATGGATCTGACCTTCACATCAACATCTCTTAAGCATGCATGAACATCTCCTGTACCAGATGGGCACCCAAATACCACCCTCCCTTCCTGCAGCACCCCAACACCCAAACATGGTGCTGCAAGCCATCAAGTTGAAAGGGAAAGTGCAGTAACCATGCCCAGCTTTGCCCAAACCCAGCCAGTTGATGGCCAGGACCTCCCAGGATTGTATTTTCTTTGTTATAGTTTCACCCTGGGTGTTTGTACAAAACGTCTGGTGCTCTCAGCTTTGTTTAGAAGATGCTGCCAAGGGTAACGCTGCTCCCAGCACCGTTACATGAGGACCTTGTCCTTGCTTCTTGAGGAGTTATTCCTGTTCTTCTCCTTATCCTGGGCACTGAGCTGGCCCTGGACCCCTAATTCCTGCTCCTATAGGGGTGATGTTGCCCATAACCCAAAGCAAACCCTCTAGCAAGTTCTTGAGTGGGTTTGCTGGAGCTTCAAGCCTTTCTCTGCTTGCAAAAAAGTGGATGTGCGGGGTTTCCTGATGGATTAGGTGAGGAGAAAAAGATGGGAATCATCCCCCTTTGAGGATGGAGAAGGTGAAACGGTTCCTCTGTGGAGATGTTCCTGGTAAGGCCACCAGTGAGTTGTGGTTCAGTCATCTCCCAGCAAGCAGAGCAGAATAATCTGTTCTCCATCCATCAGGGAGTATCAGGAACATCTCCAAAATCATCCTCTAAAATGTTGCCATCACATTTGGTTTAACTGAGTAGAAACCTCAAGCACTGGTGGGGTTGGTGGGGGGGGTTTTTTGCCCACCTGTAAGCGGTGGAAGAGAAAATTGATGTTTAAATTTCACCTTGTTTCTGGAATTCTGCTCTTTTCAAGAAAAACACAAAGAGAAAGAGACAAATTCTTGGAATAATAATAAAAAAAAATACACTTGGGACATGGCTTCCCCTTTCACTCTCTTCAAAGACACGGCGTGATCTTCTGAGAAGCAGAACTGAAAGGGGGAAGTGAGGACACGTGAGTTCCTCCGAACAGAAAATTTTGTCGATGATGCCAGACATGAAACAAATAGGTTTTTTCCCAAAATAAATGTCCAGTTTGGTCCCTTTTACAATGGAAGGAACAAGAGATCGTGTCTTAAATATTTGCTGCAGTGACTGGGTGTGATGGACCCACCAGCAGACAAAGGAGAACCAACCCAAGAGTTGAGTAGGTCCCTGTAGGCTCCTGGGAAGCAAATGGTCCATGCTCTGAGTTTTAATTCCTGGAAGTTTTTGGTCCCTATGGGAGATACTTCATGTCTGGATGTTATTTTGACTGCTCAAGAGTCTCCATCATGTCCTCAGAGCCCTTGGTGAGGTGATGGACATCCTGAGTCAACAGCATTGCATTTAATGGTGTTAAGGAGCAAAAAAAAAAGATGAAGGACTTAAAATTCTGGTGACAGAAAAGCACAGAGTAATTGCACAGACTAAAAGTTGCACATCCATCCAGCTGGAGATGTGAGCCATGGCTTGGAAGTCCGAAGTGAAGTCATCACAGCAGAAGGAAAGTGGTGGGTGTTTAGGAGGTGATCTGTGTGCAGAAGACCTTGTCCTTTTGCTGGTGAAACAGGTTGGGAAGGGAGATTTGGGACACTTGTGTTTGGCCCTGGTTTATCGTGATGGACCATGATCATGGAGCTCCTTGTCTTGACCCATACCTGAGATGTTGGGTTTCAACTTTAAAATTACTATTTTCACCTTATGAATGTGCCCAGGTGTGTGGTCCTGCTGGGATGGTGGTACCCCAAAAGCAAGCATCTACATCAACATTTCCACCCTTCATCCCTGGTTGTAACTGGGGGGGTAATTGTTTCCCAGAGAAAACTGTCCAGCTGGAGAACCAACTCTGGTTCAACAGCCAAAGCAAACAAGTTATTGAGGAAACAACAATAAGTTGAGGGAAGTTATTTTAAATCTTTCCAGAATGGGAAATACCAAAAGTACCTGCAGGTCTCGTGTGCTTTGACCTCCTTATTCCTCCCTGTGGACATGGACCGGAAAGTAGAGGAACCTGGAGGAGGTGAGCCAAAGGGACATGATGTGCTCCTCCATCACCCCCTGGGCAGCTGGCAGCATGACCAGGTCCTGCAGATTCCCATGGGGATCTAAGCCTGCTTTTGGACACCATTTTATTATCACCTGATAGCTGGACCCATCACTGAGGTTGCTGCCAGAGCCCAGTTCTCCCAGTACAAGGATGGTGGAGCTCCACGTTGGGTTGTGTCTCTTCTCCATACCATGTTTTCCCATCATGGAGGAAGGAGATGATGGGTGTTTATGAAGAAGTGGGTTGGTGAGAAGACAGAGATGGTCAACACTGTGCTGAGTCTTAGGAGCTCGGGGCTCTCCCAGGATGGGAAGAGTCACAGAGGGATGAAAACTCAAAAGGTCTGGGTGATCTGCTGGCATGGGAAGGAGGTGAAAGAGCTGAAAGAGGAATTGTGGCCAACATGGAGATGTTTGATTTCCACTTAACCATGCAAAGTTCAGAGATGTCCCCATCCCAGACCCCAGCTCTGTCCTCACAGGGAGAAAGTGCAACTATTTGTGAGGATGAGGCAGTGAGAGCCAATGACCTCCCCCTTTGCAGATCCTCCTAGCAGTGGGGGTGAAGAAGACCTCATAAAGATGGCCACAAAGTGTGAAGGTCCACCTTGGAAACCTCTGTCATGAGATCTCCACATTCCCCAAGCCCTGGGAATTTCTTCCTGCAAAGACCCACAGACATGAGACCCAAAATCTCCCTTCCCAACCTGTTTCACCAGCAAATGGACAAGGTCTCCTGCACCCAGATCACCTCCCAAACACCCACCACTTTCCTTTTGCTGAAGTTATGGATGAAACTGGAGCCTAAGACACCATCCATGCCTGGACCATCATGCTCCGTGCTGCTACTTGAGGATTCCTGAGCAAAGAAAAGCGATGAACGGAAACAACTCTGAGTCCCCAAGGCATGTCAGGGTGTGTCGGCCAGAGGAAAGGAAGCCTGTGAAGATCAAGCCATTAATCATCTACGTGCTAATGGGGGAGGAGAAGCTCAGCACCTTCCTCCCTTGCTGACGTCCATGAGGCTTTAGGAAAGCAGATTGGAGAGGAAAACGAGCTGAAATGCACTTCTCCAGAAATGCTGAGGCATAGGAACAGCAGGTCAGCTCCCACCTGGAGTAAAGCCAAAGCTTTTTTTTTCTTCTGAATTCCCATCAAAGCCGAGTTTCCTGGTGCTTCTGCAGAACGGGTACACTCAGCTCGTAGGTTACTGCTGAGATCTCATCATTTCCAGAAGGTAATTTGAACTGGATGGCCAGAAAGTTGGGCCTGGGACCCATCGTGGCAATGAGGGTTGAAGGTTAGACCAGTTTATCCAACGCAAAGATCCAACAGCAAGAATTGTCTCCTTCTCTTGGGGTTTTTATCCCCAGGAGCTGCACAGATTTGACTGAGGTGAACGTTGACTGCAGCAAGAGGATGGAGGAGACCATCGGAGTGGGCTTCAAGAGATGAGATATTCTCCATCTCTGTCAAAAATGTGGGGACTCGCTGCCAAAGGCAGGTAGCTGCTGCTGGGGAGATGGTGATCCTCTCCTCTGACCTGGTTAAAAAAGAGAAAGTTGCCTTTAAATGTCACCTCCTCATGAGCAAATTCTACCTGGTCCACCACCCTGTGTCAGGAGGACATGAGAAATTAACTTCATTTCCGTTATAAATAGGTTTGGAAATATTTCATGCAAGACATCTCCAGTCTGGTGAACCGCAGTGGAGCCTGAGGCAGAAGGGACACAGCCTGCTTTCCTGGTACGTCTGGGTTGGAGGAGAACCTGAAAGCCCTGTAGAATACTCCCCATAGGGTTGTCCAGCATCTGGTGGTGGGGACACCCCTGCCCTGAGGCTTTCACAAAGCTTCAGCATTTGAAAAATGCTGCTTTTCACCTCCAACCAGAGTTTGGGGTTGATTTGAGGAGCATGGTCCCATCTCCAGCTGCCTCCCTCGCCTTGACCTTCTCCATCTGCACCATCTTGACATCCTACTGTGACCCATCAGCGCCTGGAAACCTGGAGCCTGGTGGGAAGGTGCAATTAATTTGGGCAGCAGCAACAAAGGTTGCCTGCAATTAGCCGTTAACACAATTAATGACAACAACCAGCTGGAAGAACAGAAACCAGGAGGCCAAAGAGTCTTGTGAGACCAAATCCAGCCACAGACTAATTTGATTGGTGAGACTCCAAGAGGAACCCAAGTTATTCCCTTTTTCCCAATTATTTTGCCCCATGAGCTTTGTCTGCCTTTTACATGGATAAAAAGAGGCGTAAAAATGGCCCTTTCCTTGAAATCTCTTTTTTAAGCCTCCAAATTTTCTTCTTCCATCCCAAAATGTCATTTTTTGGGGGAGGTTCTCATTTATTCCAGGTGCTGGAGGGTTGGGCTTGAAGCTACCAGGCTTGGTGGAAGCGGTTGGAGCTGGAAAGCAGCCAGGAGTCACTATTTTCTTTTCTTTTTTTAACAATCCCTCCCCTATTTACAGTGTCCCCACAGCAGGACAGCTGGCTCCGAGGCGTTCACCTTGAGGACCTTCAAGGACATTCGCTGTGACAGGAGAGAGGAGGACACCAGGAGAGAGGAGGACACTAGCAGAGAGGAGGACACCAGCTTTTTTTTCACCAGTTTGGAGTTTGCCCTGAAGACGGAAGCAGGAGGGGAGGTGGGGTAAGTGCTCTGGCTGGTGGCTCATCAGAGGAGTGAGTTGTGTCCGTTCTCAGCTGCATTCCCCAGATGTTTGTGGAAAGCCCTGGGTTTCCCATCTCAGGCTGCTGGGCTTGTTTGCACAAAGTGTGTTTTCTGCTTTCTTCTGGGGAAAGACACTTTTTCTCCCCCAGTTTCCATCTCCTCGTGGCAGCTGAAGGAGCAGGGAATTTCACCAGGGCACTGAGCCATCACCAACCCAACCTCACAAGCCTGGGCAGCTCCAGGATGAGGGTGATGGCTCCAGCCTGGCTGTGGTTGCAAATATTCACGGCTGCTCCTGCCAAAGCCCATCTCCCTCGTGGGCTCGTTGCCTGGCTTGGCCGCGGATTCACGCCAGGATCGATGAAAACCTGCGTTGTCCAACGTAACGCAGGCGCCGGTGGGATCTAGATGAGCTGCAGCACCTCATTCCACCTCTCCATCCTGAGCTCCTGCCCAGAACTCCTGTCCACATATTTAGGTGCCAGCTGTGGGGGTGCATCGCTCAACTAGGTGACACTCCACATGGTGCTCCATCATCCAGATGATGTTGATCAGCAATGGAATGGGCTGCCCAGGGCAGTGGTAGAGTCACCATCCCTGAAGGTATTTAAAAGATGGGTAGATGAGGTGCTCAGAGATCTGGTTTAGTAGTGGACAGGTATGGTTGGACTTGATGATCTCAAAGATCTTCTCCAACCAAACAATTCTATGATCCTTACCCTCTATGTCTACCAAGACCCATCACAAACCTCTAAAATGGAAGGAGATGGATAATTTTGGAGGTCAAACTGGGTTTCCAAGGAAAGGAAGGACCAATCCCACCATCCTGCATAATCCCAGCATCCCTGAGCTTTTTCTGCATCGACCATTTCATACCCAACATGTCCCCCCGGGGTTTTCTTTCCTTATTGCTCTTTAATAGCCCTGCTCAGGAAGCACCAAAGTTTGACCTCCTGGTTAATGAGTATTGAAGCCACCACTGACCCTTTCAGTTGACACCACAAGGAGACCCTGTTCTCAACACCCAATCACTACCTCCAACCAGGATAATCCAGCTGTTGACTTCTACATGAGATCCCACCTCATAAATCCCATTTTGGGGGGTGTTGGGAGCCCCCCAACACTGTCTTCAATCCAGATGTTTGTGGATGATGCCAAAGCAGATGTTTCCATGGCAACTTCCCACCTCAATCCAGCTGTTTCCCTTCTTTTTACCCCAAATCCAGCTGTGACCCTTCTCCAGCCCCTCTCGCAGGTGCCGGGGGGCGGAGCGGGGGGCGGAGCGGGGGCGGAGCGGAGCTGGCGGCGGGTGGCAGCGGGACGGCCCCGGGCACTGAGCTCCGCTGCTGCTCCGGTACATTCCGCTGCCGGTAAGTGCTGCGGACCGGAGGGACGGGAACAACCCAACCGGGGCAGGATGGGACCCGAGAGGGTCAGAGTTAACCGGGCAGGATGGAACCCGAGAGGG
>NW_010317443.1:0-2594 GCF_000700745.2 Antrostomus carolinensis | reverse complement strand
TTAACCGGGCAGGATGGAACTCGAGAGGGTCAGAACGGACCGGGCAGGATGGGATCGAACCGGGGCAGGATGGGACCCGAGAGGGTCAGAACGGACCGGGCAGGATGGAGCCGAACCGGGGCAGGATGGGACCCAACAGGGTCAGAACGGACCGGGCAGGATGGGACCCGAGAGGGTCAGAAAGGACCCGGCAGGATGGGACCCGAGAGGGTCAGAATGGACCGGGCAGGGTGGAACCGAACCGGGGCAGGATGGAACCCGGGAGTGTCAGAGTGAACCAGGCAGGATGGGGCTGGACCGGGCAGGATGGGACCCAAAAGGGTCAGAACAGACTGGGCAGGATGGAGTCGATCTGGGCAGGGTTGGACCCAAAAGGGTCAGAGTGAACCGGGCAGGATGGGGCTGGACTGGGCAGAATGGGACCCAAAAGGGTCAGACTGAACTGGGCAGGATGGAGTTGATCTGGGCAGGGTTGGACCCAAAAGGGTCAGAGTGAACCAGGCAGGATGGGACTCGAGAGGGTCAGAGTGAACCAGGCAGGATGGGACCTGAGAGGGTCAGAGTCAACAGGGGAGAATGGAGTCGATCCAGGCAGGATTGGACCCAAAAGGGTCAGAGTGAACCAGGCAGGATGGGACTCGAGAGGGTCAGAGTGAACCAGGCAGGATGGGGCCTGAGAGGGTCAGACTCGACAGGGGAGAAGAGAGGGTCAGACTCAACAGGGGAGAATGGAGTCGATCCAGGCAGGATTGGACCCAAAAGGGTCAGAGTGAACCAGGCAGGATGGGACTCGAGAGGGTCAGAGTGAACCAGGCAGGATGGGACCTGAGAGGGTCAGAGTCAACAGGGGAGAATGGAGTCGATCCAGGCAGGATTGGACCCAAAAGAGTCAGACTGGACCGAATAGGATGGGAGCTGAGAGGGTCAGAGTGAATTGGGCAGGATGGGGCTGGACTGGGCAGGATGGAGCCAAACTGGGCAAGATTGAACCCAAAAGGTTCAGACTGGACCGGGCAGGATGTGGCTCGAGAGGGTCAGAGTGAACCAGGCAGGATGGGGCTGAACTGGGCAGGTTTGGATCCAAAAGGGTCAGACCGGACCAGACAGGATGGGACTCGAAAAGGATCAGACTGAACTGGGCAGGATCTGACCCGAGAGGATCAGATCAAACTGGGCAGAATGGGGCTGAACCAGGCAGGACTGGGCCCAAGCACGTCAAACCAAACTGGGCTGGATGGGACCCCACAGGGTCAGACCAAGCTGGGCAGGATGTGACCCGAGTGGCTCAGACCACACTGAGCAGGATGGGACCAGACTAGACGGAATTGGACTCAAGCAGCTGAGATTGAACCAGGCAGGACTGGACCAGAGCAGATCAGATTGAACTGGGCAGGATGGGGCCGAACTGGAGAGGATGGAGTCAGACCTGGAGAGCGTTGGGTTGGATCTGGAGAGCATTGGGTCAGATCTGGAGAGCGTTGGGTTGGATCTAGAGAGTGTTGGGTCAGACCTGGAGTGCATTGGGTTGGATCTGGAGAGCATTGGGTCGGACCTGTAGAGTGTTGGATTGGATCTGGAGAGCGTTGGGTCAGATCTGGTGAGGCTTGGGTCAGATCTGGAGAGCTTGGGTCAGACCTGGAGAGTGCTGGATCGGATCTGGAGAGCGTTGGGTTGGATCTGGAGAGTGCTGGGTCCGATCTGGAGAGCTTGGGTCAGATCTGGAGAATGTTGGTGCCTTGGTTGGACTTTGGGGTGGTCCCAGGGCATCCATAGGGATCAGTCCCACGCTGGAGGTGCTGTCACATGTGGAGTGTCCTCAGATCTACAGGAGGGACCTGATCTTCCCAGCATCTATACGTACAAATATATAGAGATATAGATTAAAAGGCAGAGAGCAGGCTCCGCTGCGGGTGCCAGCAGCCTGGCCACTGCCTTTTGATACACCTATCTATATCTATACATTATATATTATACATTATACATTATACATATACATTGTACATATACACAGAGACATGAATATATTTGTATATCTGAGCGTGTGTGCACAGACATGTGTATAAAAGCATAAATATATATGTGTGTGTGTATATATATATATGTATAGGGTTCTGTATATACGTGCGTGTGAGTCCATGTGCCTGGAGACATATATTTGTGTCTATAGGTATAGAAGTTTGTATATATGTGTGTGTGGAGACATATATATTTATATATACCTGTACAGAGAAATGTATGTGTGTGTATATGTGTGTGTAGAGTCATATATATGTTTGTATATATGTATAGAGGCATATTGATCTATAGAGGCGTAGATATAGAGAGAAGTATATATATACAGGGGTATCTTTATGTATAGAGGTATAGATAGAAAGAGAGGTATGTAGGTATAGAGGTATGTTGATGTAAAGATATAGAGGTAGATACCTATAGAGGTATATTTATGTACAGAGATATAGATATAGAGGTATATTTATGCATAGAGAGGTATATAGAGAGGTTTATATGTATAGAGTCATATTTATATACAGAGATATAGATATACAGAGAGGTGTATATGTATAGAGTTATAGAATCATAGAATCATAGAATGG
>NW_010317442.1:15053-25012 GCF_000700745.2 Antrostomus carolinensis | reverse complement strand
TTCCTTGACCACTTGGAGGAGGAAGTTGTCACTGATACATTTCAGGAACCACCTGGATTTTTTTTGGCCTGCTGTGTTGTCCCTCCTCAGATATCGGGGTGGTTGAAGTCCCTCATGAGGACCAGAGCTTGTGAACGTGAAGCTGCTCCTATCTGCCTACAGAGGCCTCATCTGCTCTGTCTCCCTGGTATGGTGGCTTGTAGCAGACCCCCACTGTAACATCCCCTTTCCCTTTAATCCTGACCCATAGACTCTCGGTTGGCTCCTCATCCATCTCCAAGTGGAGCTCCATACACTCCAGCTGGTTTTTGACATAGAGGGCAACACCCCCTCCTTGTCTCCCCTGCCTGTCCTTCCTGAAGAGCCTGTATCCTTCCATTCCAACACTCCAGTCATGGGAGCTATCCCACCATGTCTCCATGATGCCAACCAGGTCATATCCCTGCAGACATGCACACATCTCCAACTCGTCTTGTTTATTGCCCATGCTACGTGCATTGGCATAGAGGCATTTAAGTTGGGCCCCCAGTGAAATTTACTTTGACTTTCTGGCTGGAGCAGCTGGAATCCCAGTGCAGTGCTCTTCAGGTATGTACCTCCCAGAGTTACTACCAGCAGTCCCAGTTATATCCCCTTCCCCCTTCCAATCTAGTTTAAAGCTCTGTCAATGAGCCCCGCTAACTCTTGTCCCAGGATCCTTTACTCCTTCTGAGACAGGTGTGTCCCACCTTTTTCCAGTAGCCCTGGTGCCATGTAAACATCCCCATGGTCAAAAACCAAAACTCCACCTGTGGCACCAGCCTCTGAGCCATGTGATGATCAGATGTATCTTCCTGTTCCTATCAGTAAACCTCCCTGCCACTGAAGGGATTGAGGAGAACACTGCCTGTGCTCCCCATCCTCCAACCAGTCTCCCTAATGACCTGAAGCCCTTTAATCACTTTCGGACTTTTCTCTGAGATTTCATCACTACCAGCTTTTATGACCAAAAGCAGGCAGTAGCCTGAGAGCTGCACCAGGCCAGGGAGGTTCTTGCTGATATCCCTGATCCGGGCCCCAGGGAGGCAGCAGACTTCCCTGTGGGAGGGATCTGGTTGACATATGGGGCCCTCAGTTCCCCCCAGAAAGGTATCACCTACCAGAGTTACCTTCCTTTTTTTCTTGGTTGAACTAGTCCTGAGGTGTAGGGATGAGTGACACTCATATATGGAAGCTTTACTATGTTAAAATAATATGACTAGCAAAACTTCACTTTCCGCTTCTGAGAAAGAAAATCCTATTAAGATAAAAACAAGAACCTCATCAAGTAGATTCATCCATTGTGCACATCTGCTATTTTAGTTATGAAGCCTGGACTTTCTTAGAAGTCATGTTGAAGGAAAAAATTATTCAGGGTTAACTTTAGGCTTCACTGTAGTATACATAGGTTCTAAATTTGTAAGGACTTTCTAGAGGGTAAAACAATTTTTTCCTGAACTAGCAGACTGATATTAGATCCTACTATAGGATTAGAAAATTAGCCAGGTATTGTCTAATTAGACTGGCTAACATATTATTTCAATTATAGATTACAAATCTATGAAACAACTTCATTTTAATTTCTTTAGTAGATATATATGACATTTCATAGTATCCCCTGAAAAAAGCAGATAAGAATAGTGCACTTTGCATTTGCTGTATGGGGATGCTTAATAATATGTTTTTTAAGGGCTAAATATGGCTATTTCACCTGCATAAAACTTCAGAATTTGAGTCTAAATGTTAGGTGAGTAATTGATATTGCATCTTTTGGTTTACAAAAGAATAAAGATGTACCCAGTAACATGGTAATCCCATTAAAGTTTTTAAAGAAACAATTCACAATTTTTCTCTTTCTTTGTCCACAAGCTATTTGTCAGCATAAAGAGATTTAATTGTGCTGTCCCATAAAAAATTGCTTGTATGGGTTTTTTTTTCCCCTTCTGCTGAGAATAGTTCCTCATGATCATACCTTTTACAAAGCAGCAATATTTAGGGAAACACAGCAGTATTTAGGGAAACTCAACAGTTTTCTTGTATTAGCATTAGTTAAGAGGAGCTTTATTCATCCCTCTAGCCTCCTACAAATGCTGGTTGTGATCAGTGAACCTAATCCACCACAAACTCTGCAATAAAAAGGACTTGTCACAGCAAGAGGTCCCTAATTTATCTGGCATTGCCAGCACATTATAGAACCGAGGTATGCTATCTCTTGAAGCACCCAAGCAAGCAGTTTCACAAAGAATGCTCTGTTTGTCACATGGGGGACTTATTTGTTTACAGAGAATGCCATTAGTGTCCTCACATGCTTATGGTACTAGAGAACGGGTTTAATTGCCATTTGCCTCTAGCCAACTTCAAATTATCATGGTTAAGTTTTGTGTGTTTCAATGAGTTAAAGATGATTCATAGTGCCAAAGCTGCAGATGTGGCTTTTGCCAAAGAGATACTGAAATGAAGAAAAAAAAAGAATAAGATGGTTGGTGGAAACGAAATTGAATCCACAGTAGGAAGTTGGTAAGTAAGGAGAAGACAAAGAGCTGAGACACTGAAATGATATTGAGAAAGAGGAGGTAATAGAATCATACAGTCATAGAATGGTTAGGATTGGAAGGGACCTTAAAGATCATCTAGTTCCAACCACCCTGCCATCAGCAGGGACACCTTCCACTAGACCAGGTTGCTCAAAACCTCATCCAGCCTGGCCTTCAACATTGCCAGGGAGGGGGCATCTACAACTTCCTTGGGCAACCTGTGCCAGTGTCTCACCACCCTCACAGTAAAGAACTTCCTAATATCTAATCTAAACCTACCCTCTGCCAGTTTAAAGCCATTTCCCCTTGTTCTGTCATTAACTGCCCTCATGAAAAGTCCTTCCCCAGCTTTCTTGTAGGCCCCCTTAAGGTATTGGAAGGCTGCTATAACATGTCCCCAAAGCCTTCTGCTCTCCAGGCTGAACAACCCCAACTCTTTCATCCTGTCTTCATAGGAGAGGTGCTCCAGCCCTTGGATCATCCTGGTGGCCTTCCTCTGGACTTGTTCTAGCTGCTCCATGTCTCTCTTGTGATGGGGGCTCCAGAACTGGACGCAGTATTCCAGGTGGGGCCTTACAAGAGCGGAGTAGACGGGGAGAATCACCTCTCTCAACCTGCTGACCACGCTGCTCTTGATGCAGCCCAGGATACGGTTATTGGCCTTCTGGGCTGCAAGCGCATATTGTCTGCTTGTGTTCAGCTTCTTATTTACCACCACTCCCAAGTCCTTCTCTTCAGAGCTGTTGCTCTGAAGCAACAGCAGTGGGCTCCAATGGGCTCAGTTTGCACTCTTTGGACAGGTGAAGGCTGGGAGAAAGCACCTCTGGTATCACCCTTGAAGATACAAAAAAAATTACCACAAGTGCAAGCGTATAGTAATCTCTTTGGAAGCAGTAATCCTGCCTGCACTGAAGCCACAGAGACCTCTGAGACCTCCCTGCCATCTAGATGCTGTGTCTGCTTGGGAATGGAGCTCATACTCCGGTCTCAGCCAATGGCTACAACATCCACACTTCTGTCACACTCTGCTGCTAGCGCTAGAGAGGAGGGAACCAGCACAGTCAAACCCAAAATCTGCCCCAAATGTGGTGGGGATGCAACTGGCTGCTCTGTTTGTTAAGCCTGAGCCTGACACTAGTGGCGCTGTGGAAACAGCCAGAATCTGTGTCATCAGGACCAGCATTGTTTGTGGGCACAAAGTGAGGCAAAAATTCCCACTCACTTCAGGACTACATTTGTAATAAAGAAAGCATAATGCATGCAGCATTTGAACAAAATAATGTCTGATAATCATTTTCAGTTATGCTTCTGCATCTACAGCTACCATTATGAGAGTAGATAAAGAATTAGCAGTGAATGCATACTGCTTTACACGACACTACTGAGAAATATAACTTGGGAAATTCTTTTTACTATGGCTTGGATTTAATGAGTGGCAATGGATTTGGCTGTGCTGAATGAAACAAGGGTGCTATGGTTTCTCATTCAATAGAAATTTGGTGTTTCAATATTTATTTAATAACATAACTGAGTAACAATTTAATAATTTATATTTTTTCTACCCTAAAAATTTGCATTTACTAATATATTGAGCTTAGAACATTCCACAAGGAGCGGAAAAGGTCTAACATACAAACAACAAGTTTCATTCGAGCAGAAATAAAGACTAAGACTAGGCTATGTAAAGCATATATTAGTAAGAACAACTAGCACTGTTATTATTTTTTCTTATGATGTGGAATTTGTGTCATATGATTAAATGAAAGAAAATATATATGCATAATTCTGAAATAACTGTTTTAACCTGATTAGTTAATTTGTAAAAAAAACCAACCCAAAAACCCCAACAACCAAAACAGTACCAAATTAACAAGTTTCCTAAAAGAAAGGAAAAAAAAAAAAAATTGAAATATTGATTACCAGAACAGTACTGTTCATTACTGATGGAAAGGTATAGATATAAAAAATATATTAAGGGACCTACTTCAGAAAATTACCCAATGAAGTAAAAATCATCATTACTAGACACAGATGAAAAAAAAAATATCTATGACATAAGAAGTGGAGAAACTGAAAAAAGATTAAAGAAGGTAAAGTAATATGAAGAAAAACAGAGGGAAAAACAAAAGTACGTACTGCAAAATGGAGAAGTATTTTCTGCCAGACTTTGAATGTCTGAAACTGCTTTACTTTAACTCAGATTTACTTAAGTGCAGGGAAGATGAATGTTTTAGAATTTCCCCTAAAGAGTTAAATTTTAGAATAAACATTGAGGGCTTTCTTTGTCATTGACATTTCTGTCCAGAGCTGATTTATGCCATTTGCAAGAGTCACACACACACCACACAGCACTTTGCTGTGCAAACAGAAGAGCCAATGTCATTTGTCTGCTCATAACTTCAATTCTTCTGACTATTCATAGGTGAAAAGATCAATCCTGCCAATTCTCACTCCCTGGAGAGGTGGGAATGGGGGAGGAATGCTCTTACTTCACCACCATGAACATGCACAACCCTAAGTCCCCTGAGAGATTCAATCTAAAGCAGATTTCAAACCTATTTATTGCTGTTAACAGTAAAATATTTTGCAGTCTGTTGGAGATGAGAAATTTAAAACCTTATCTGTATTTTAATGGGATGAAAAAATCCTATTTATTAAAAATAGGCAACTCCGTTATGTTGGTCTAAACTTTTTACAGTGAACAAAAAATCAGCATATTCATGTCTGATCACCCAACAAACAACATGTAGGACACGTGTCAAGCCTTAGCTTGAGGAATTGCAAAGGGCAACTTTCTCCTAAATTACTAGGGAATTTGAAGAAAATAAAACTTGGGCACAGGCAATTTGTTAAAAACATGCACTATCTAAATTTACGGTCTTTAAAATATTTAAGTAGATAAATAAGAAAACCAGGCTCATAACCAGACAGATTAGACTGCGTGGTAATATTCTATGTTCTTAAATAAGTCTATAACCAGTAACAACAGGCTTAAAGACATCTCTTTGCAACTGGCTTTATCAGATTTCTGTTCATTAAAGTGGGACTCAAACAAATAAGCAGACAGCGAGCAGCTATTAACAAAGTCTAAGCTACCTGAAGTTATCACTGTGTAGCTAACTGATTTTATTTGATAGGAAAAGATCAATGTCACCAGCAATCTTGAATTCCACTGGGAATGTAAAAGAAAATGTACTCTGGAGCCCATCTAAATTTTCCTCAGACAGTGACCAGAACTTATGAGGGCACATTCATTTGACAGGGAACAGAGAGCAGAGAGGTCTTCCAGTTCAGCCAGGCATACATCTGGCCCTACTCTAGATTGCCAGCATCAATAAAGCCATGGAATTACGGAACAGCTCAGGGTGGAAGGGACCTTGAAGGATCACCTGATCCAACCTTTCATGAGAAAGGAGCCTAGATGAGACTACCTCCACTCTGTCCCATCACATCTTGAAAACCTCCAGTGATGGGAACTCCACCATGTTGCTGGGGAGGTTGTTCCAGTGATTGATTGCTCTCATTGTAAAAAAATTCTTTCTTACGTTGAGAAGAAATCTCTCCTGGTACAACTTGTACTTGTTGTTCCTTGTCTACTCCATATGACTCCTTTTGAACGGAGAACCTCTGTCCTCTTCGTAGCTGCCCTTTAAGTACTGGAATACTTAATGATGCCCTTCTGAGCCTCCTCTTCTCCAAGGAGAAGAGACCTAATTCATTCAGTCTTTCCTCATAGGGCAGGTTGTCCTGCATTTTGACCATCTTTATGGCTCTTTGAACTTCTCCAGTCTTTCTTGAACTATGGAGTCCAGAATTGGACACAATACTCCAGGTGCAGCCTGACAAGCATTGGGTAGAGTGGGATGACCACATCTCTGTCTCTGCTAGCAATGCCCCTGCAGATGCAGCTCAGGATCCAGTTTGCTGTGGTTGCTGCAGCGGCATTCTGCTGACTCACGTTGAGCTTGCTGTCCACAAGCACCACCAGGTTCCACTCAGCAAGGCTGCTCCCCAGCCAAGGATTTCGTAGCCTGTGCTGGGCCCTTTGGTGATGTTGTCCTGGGTGCAGGACTCACACTTTGTTAAGCTTCACAAAGTTCTTGCTAGGCCAATCTTCCCGGGTCTCTCTGAAAACTGACTCTCCCTTCTGATGTGTTCACCTCACCACTCAGTTTAGTGTTGTCAGCAAACTTGGTGAGGGTGCTTCCAGTCCCATCATCCAGATTATTTATGAAGATGTTGAACAGCATGGGGCGCAGTACTGACCCCTGGGGAACCCTCTTTGTGACAGGCTGCCAACCTGAGTAAAAAATGTTAGTTCTTTTAAACAGAAGTCTTCAGAATTTTTCTTCTCTTTCAATCACTGCCTTGAAAAATATGGATTCAAGGTAATGACTTAGAGTTGCACCAATTCTTTTTTTCCTTTATCACTTCTATTACTCTGTCATATTCTGTACAGCTGAGGTACAAGAACTATGACTTGTGTGTAGAAAATACAGTCTTGTACAGAAAACACTGAGGACCATACCCTATGGTACCCTAATGGTTTCATTTTCACATTAAGCATATTAATTAACATTAATTAAATTTGCCCCCCTTTCTTTTGCTTTGCCTTTAGAGTGTATTACAGATTTTACATTACCTGACTGCTACTGTTTGCTTTCTAATTCCCTAATATAGTTGTGGCTTTCAAGTAACCAAAAAAAGAAAAAAGTAAAATGTGATCTATTTTATTGCCAAATGAATTATACATCAACAGTAAGATTCCCTTTAGAAGCCTTATTTTCTAGAAAAAAAGAAGCTATTGTTATTTGTTTCAGGTTATGTCTGTGGTGTTCATTTTTGTTTCTAGGTGATGAACAAGGTAGCATTACCCCTGGACTGTCTAATTGTTGAAAAGTTGCAAGACTTTCCCATGAACCACATGCCAAAAGGGAAGTCTCTCTTTTTTTTTTTTTTTTTTTCTTATGCTAGAGTCAGGCCAAGTGGGGCCAGACCTAAGGGAAGCATATTTCAGTAAAAAGTACTCAAGTGAAGACACGTGTTTCCACTACTGATGGTGACCATTTCAGTCGAGGTAATTTTCAGTTTAGGTACAGTGAGATACATTTCTCTGGGAGATGAACAGTTTGGTCGTCAGGCGAAGAAACATTTTCTGTGGAACATGAGAAGGGATGAAAACTCTGTCAGAAATTTGCCTTTAATGTTTTAAAAATAATAAATTAAAGCCATCACTTTCCGTAAAAACTGTGTCTGAATTTTAGCAGGCAAAAATAAAAAGTTTTTTCAGATGGATGCAATTTGATGACACTGATATTACTACTCATGCCATAGATAATCTTTATTCCCCTTTCTCTTTTTGCAAAAAAGTATGAGAACAGTGAAAAGGAGACTTTATCTGACATAGATAGACAAAGCCCAATCCTCTCTCAATTAAAACTCACCTTTCCCATATATTTTGCCACTATCTTGCATTCCTACCGTGAAGCCTCTCCCTTTTTTATCATTATTATGATATCTTTTCCATCATACTATATGTGGAATAACATAAAAACATATAAGAAAAGAGGAAACTCCAAAATTATATACCTGAAACAATAAATAGTCAGAGAGCTATAAAACTAGAACTGTTTTACTAGAAGTAAAATCTGAATGGCTCCTTTAAAGCAAAATATTCTTTTATAAGAAAATCAGGTTGATTTCCATGAGTGCTTTTTTGCATCTGCTCAAATGAACATGGTAGAAATTAATCTCTCTGATTAGTCTGATATTTCCATCTTAGCGGAAGTTAATTCAGTGGCAGATCTCACATGAAGGAGAAAGCAGCTGAGACTGTGAACAGTTAATGTGAGAGCTGAAGGTACCTGAAAAATGGGGAAGAATTGAGAACTGCACATAGAGCACTGCTTTTATCTTATATATAGAATGGTTTGGGTTGGAAGGCGCCTTAAAGATCATCTAGTTCCAAACCCCCTGCCATCAGCAGGGACATCTTCCACTAGACCAGGTTGCTCAAAGCCTCATCCAGCCTGGCCTTAAACACTTCCAGGGAGGGGGCATCCACAACTTCCTTGGGCAACCTGTTCCAGTGTCTGACCACCCTCACAGTGAAAAACTTCTTCCTAATATCTAATCTAAACCTGTCCTCTTTCAGTTTAAACCCATTTCCCCTTGTCTTGTCATTAGTTGCCCTTATGAAAAGTCCTTCCCCAGCTTTCTTGTAGGTCCCCTTCAAACTGGTCTTATATATATATATAATATAACTGGTCTTATGCTGAAAAGCATAAAAATATTTTGCAAGTTTTTGCTAATAATCTTCCTTCCTGAAAAGACAGAATTGGCAGCTTTTTGGCAAATTTTATGTCATGAAGTATTCATGCTTGTAACTGTCAGAGATATTTCTGCTTTTCACATGGTTTTAAACAGGGTCCAGGTTTCTGAAGATTGGTGAAAACAATATATGTAAAAATGGAAGATGATTCATGGTATTTGCCTCAGGAAGCCAAGTATTCCTTAATCACTATTTTGAGGAGAACATGGGAAACACCTTGAATATTTACTTCTTTTGGGCTATGGTCCATGGAAATACTGTTCCAGGATAAAACAACACTGTTTTGATACTGACATATTCTTCTGCTTACTCCTTGCAGAATCAATGATTGGTATAGTTTTGCTCCCAGACCTCCTACTTGTATCTTGTCTTTTAGCTACAGCTCTTCCTCCTACTACACTTACAAACAAGACATGCACGTTGGAAATGCACAGGTTTTGCTTTCATAACTTTAAAAATATAAACTTTCAAAAGCATGGAAAGCCCAGTCAGGTCTATTTTGTTCTATGAAAATTCAAAAGGTAATAAACTGCTAACATTCGTTAGTGTTTTTGCAAATCTGTCCTGAATTGAAAAGGTTGTGTTCCTTCCTGAACAAGGAAAGAACATTTTTGTCAGGAAATCTGCTAAAGTAAACTTGGAAAAATTGTTTGTGGTTGCTTCTCATTTTAACAAGTAGATTTTAGCTTTATATCACAAAATATGCATAAAACAACCTATTAAATAAATGTTCAGGCAGATTAAATTGGCTATGCCTTTACATTTCAGCTGTGATGAAATGGCAAAATCATTTTGTTTCTGTTAGTGAAAAGCATTGCAGAAAATGATTGATAGAGAGATGCTTAGTTCTGATTTGCAGTATAACACTGTATACATCTCTTACTCAGGAGTCAATGTCTTTACTGTCTAGTTATGAAACACGAATGAGATCAATCCCTAGACCATTTTCTGAAGGGTATTTTCATTGCTTTCACAGAAATGTACCAAAATTTATTGTTTTCTTATACAATTTAACATGAGTCAGGACATATCTTTAAGAAAATATT
Organism: Antrostomus carolinensis; assembly: GCF_000700745.2. Lineage (NCBI taxonomy): Eukaryota > Metazoa > Chordata > Aves > Caprimulgiformes > Caprimulgidae > Antrostomus > Antrostomus carolinensis. Next base: position 15,083 of record NW_010317442.1, on the reverse strand, counting down.
AATTTCACTTGCAAGAATGATATTAGCAGG
>NW_010317442.1:9134-15039 GCF_000700745.2 Antrostomus carolinensis | reverse complement strand
TCTAAGGTACTTCTAACCATAGATCCTATATATCTCAGATTGTAGTCAAGCCTGTTATGATTCTTACAATGTCATGCAAAAGATTTTGGATGAAAGTTTATCCTTTTTTCATTTAATATTGAAATAATTTCAAAATAATTTCAGAGAGATTTCTAATGCTAAAAATAGAAGTAATGTAAAAAAGAACTGATAGAAAATCTCCAGACTTACTGAATGATAATATAAGTACCAGTAGTGACACCTTTTGAGCTAGTCAGTCTTAATAAAGATATACTAAGTTTTTAATTGATATTCATGGGAAGTTTCAGAGTATTTTATAATAGGGAGTTGCAAATTATTGTATGCCTGCTTCTTTTTTGATATTTGCCAGTGTTTTGTAATTCAACTTCATTGTCTTCCCTGGTAGATACTAGACAACCTACATATCTACATTCTGAGAGATTTATCTTACATTTTACTGCTGATTTTTTTTAGGGTTTTTTTTTCCTTTCTTTTTTTTTAATAACACTGATTGTAGTGAACCTTTACCAGTTATTCAAGTACAATTTCAATGAGAAATTGGTATGATCACATTTTACTCAAAAATAATTCATTATTTTTTGAATGAATTAAATATTTCCATTTGATTGTTTCCACATGAAAAAATTAGATGTGCTAGATAAGAGTTATGTCATATATAATTTTTCTTAAAGAGTACTTGACTTTTACAGCAAAGATTCTTCCCTAGTCAGAGAAGCATTTTTAAATGTGGTATATCATGAGCACTGTTTAGAAGGGCAAACCATGAGAAATTTTACATGATAGAAACAGCCATAATTCCTTGAAATAAAGTGGTTGGTTTTAGTATTTAAGTCTTGATTTTGGTCTTAAACTAGATTTTTTTTGTGTGTAAAAATGCCTTAAAATGCGTTAGTTCCTAAAATGCCCTTAAATGCATTAGGAAGTGGTTTGGGAGCTGATAAAGGAGAAAGACTGCTTTTCTTTTCAGTTTAAAAATGAAAATAAAGTAGGAACATATAAAACCCCCTGAAAAATACCACAAACAACTAGTCAACAGTTCTCTCTGACATAAGGAACCAAAAAGTACTGCATTTAGTAAAATTTTCATTTTTCAGCTCTTTCAATAACATGTAGATATCTCAGTTGTCTCAGAGACATGTTTTGGCATTTTTAGCCTCAGAAATACAATTAACTCTCTGTCTCCAGGGGATAAGAAACAAATTGGCAATTCACGAATCTCAGTTAGAACATCTTCTACTTGAACGACTCTTAAAAAAAATCAAATTGATTTTGTTTTCTCTTATTTTTATAACTTATAATATATTGCTTAATTTAATTAAGTTTAAAGTATGTAACAGTTGCTATTTTAAAAGCCGTTTCATGAATCATATTAATTAAATTTAACTCCCAGCCTTAATATTGACATTAACAGAAAGAAAAAATCAACTACCTAGTAAAAATTTTAATCCTTTTTTATGTTTTGTAGAATTAAAAAAAAAAAGATATAAACACTAGCAGCTTGAACAATTTCATATGAAGCCATGAAATTGCTTCAGTAAACTTTCACAGATGTAAGATTAAGTGAAGGAAGGAGTTAAATTATAAGCTTTCAAGTCAGACATTCAAAAGGTTAGTAAAAAAATAATAAGAATTTTATGAAATCCTCTTCACAGATATAATCTTTTCACATAAGGACTTCGTTTAAATAGTTAGCAAAGCTAACCAATAAACTACCTATTTCTTTTGGGGCAGTTTATTCTATTTTATACTACTGTGCATAAAATATTCAATTGCTTTAATATGTAAAGGGTGAGTGTCACGAGGATGGAGCCAGATTCTTCTCAGTGACAACCAATGATAGGACAAGGGGCAATGGGTGCAAGCTGGAACATAGGAGGTTCTGCTTAAACTTGAGAAGAATCTTCTTTACAGTGAGGGTGACAGAGCACTGGAACAGGCTGCCCAGGGAGGTTATGGAGTCTCCTTCTCTGGAGACATTCAAAATCTGCCTGGACGCTTTTCTATTTGATCTCATTTAGGTTCCTGCTCTGGTAGGGGGATTGGACTAGATGATCTTTCAAGGTCCCTTCCAATCCCTAACATTCTGTGATTCTGTAGAAAACTGCACCACAGGTCAAAAACCCCCTTTGACCTATAAGAGAGCTCTGAGTTGTTATATGACTTCCATTCTTTAATGCTAATTTGAAACTGCCCTTAAATGCCTCACCACCAAATACATCAAAATTGTAAATACAGCAGAAAACCAATTGGTGGTCTATGTGTACAACTTGCATGTAGTTCATATATAATTTTTACAAACATTTAGGTTTTTATTCTGCCTGTGCTGGACTGGCACTGGTCCAGTCCTGTCTAGTGCTTGAACTGATGATCATCAATGGTGCTGCATCCTGGAGTGGTATGTTCATCACTGAACACTCACAATCACCCTCCTCTTTACCCACTCTAGTTGTTTTTCCTCTTGAGCATCATCACCATAATGCATCTACATTTTAGTGACATCTATGTCCTTGTTTCTTTTCTCTTACATTCCCTTCCAATGGTCTTACTGCAGAAAAGTGGACTAACAGCTCAATTGAAACAAACCATAAATACATTAATGGCACTTGGGAACAGACATTGTATTCCCAGCAGTATATATTTATAATAAACTTATAAATTTGTTTGCTTAAAAGCACTGTCATAGAGGTATGCATCATCTGTAGAGAGCGTTCCTTTTGGATAGGTAATTCAAATCTAGAAGAAGCACATAATACACAGACTTGCAGTAAAAAAAAAAAAATAAAAAAAAATAAAAAAAAATGTTGAAAATGTTGTGGATGTTACCTTCTGAATGCCAGGTCAGTGCAGGAATAGAACTCATTTTCAACCTAGCATATAAGCAGTAACATTAGGGACTTGACTCAGTTGACTAGTGCAAATAAACCACTCATAGCCCCAGGTACGTATGCTTGGCAGCTGAAAACACCCCCAACCCTAAGAGTACACATTTGATATCTAAATTTGCAGTGTGCATTTTCTTCCAGGAACTTAGTATTTTTGTCTTCAACAAACATTTGTTAAATAAAACAAGTGGTTGTCTTCAACAGCAACAACCATCAACTTCACTTTCACTTGTTCTTTGACTGGTAAGAATTATGATTTCAAAGTTTATATTTTTAATATTTTCTTCACATGATTTCTTCAATTTCATTTTTTATTGGAAAAACAGGAGTGAAAAGTTAAAAGACTTGCTATAGTACAAGAACTAGCACTTTAAAACAACTACTGAATAGTATTTTGAAGTGGGACAGTGAAGCTAATTTTGGAGGATTGTGCTTCACAGAGGAAAATAGTCCTTTGGAGCTACATCTTTGCATATATTGCTTGTAGCGACATGTTAAAAGTCCCATTTTGACAGTAAAACTTAGTGAGATGAATCCCATCCACTTGCAAGTCGATCTATACATGTTTAACTCAAAGAATTCTCTGTTCAGTCAGAGGTTCTTTCAGGTTATCAAAATGCTGGTGTTTTTTTGTTTTGTTTTGTTTCTGTTTTTTAAGATATATTAAAAATATTTCTTAAAAGGGGTAAAACTTTCAAAACACTTAAATGTCTGCTTAAGTTTTCTGATATTTACTGAATCATGGGCTTTTAATTCTTCCAGTTAATTTTACACTCCAGAGATATGCAGAAATTGCTTTTCTGCTTCAAGGTTACACTCTAATGTCCCTCTCTAAAATGGAAACCTTGTTCCAGTGTTGATATCTCTCTTACTGTTCTTTTGTTCTTTGGTAAACTTAAAAAAAAAAAAAACCAAAACCAAAGAAAATAAATGCAAACAATGGTATAATTAATAATTACCAAAGTAAACATTTTACAATTTGCGTTGATTACTTACCATTACCTTACCTTACCTTTCGTTGATTAATGAAAAATGTCTGTGCATTAACTTAGGATGATGGTTGTTGAATCATAGAATCATAGAATATTGTGAAGTGGAGGGGACCCACAAGGATCATCAAGTCCAACTCTTGCCTTAGCATAGGATAATCCCAAGACTCAGACCATGTGTCTGAGGGTGTTGTTCAAATGCTTTTTAAATGCTGTCAGGCTTGGTGCCATGACTGCCTCCCTGGGGAGCCTGTTCCAGTGCTCTACTACTTTTTCCTCATGTCCAGCCTAAACCTCCCCTGGCACAACTTCCTGCCATTTCCTCTGGCCCTATCATTGGTCACCAGAGAGAAGAGATCAGCACCTCCCCCTCCTCTTCCCCTTGTGAAGAAGTTCTAGACTGCAATGAGATCTCCTCTCAGTCTCCTCTACTCCAGGTTGAACAAACCAAGAGACTTCAGCCTCTCCTCATACAACTTCCCCTCTAAGCCCTTCACCAATTTAGTGACCCTGCTCTGGACACTCTCCAGTAGCTTTATATCCTTTTTATACTGTGGTGCCCAAAACTGCACCCAGTACTCAAGGTGAGGACACAGCAGTGCAGAGCAGAGTGGCACGATCACCTCCCTCAACCAGCTCACAATGCAGTGCTGGATGCACCCCAGGACATGGTTGCCCCTCTTGGCTGCCAGGGCACACTGTTGGCTCACGTTCAACTTGCCATCGACCATAACCCCCAGGTCCCTCTCTGCAGGGCTGCTTTCCATCCTCTCCTTCCCCAGTCTGTGTGTGTGTCCAGGGTTGCCCTGTCCCAGGCGCAAAATCTGGCACTTGCCATTGTTAAAATTCATACGGTTGGTGATTGCTCAGCTATCTAATTTATCTAGATCTCTCTGCAGGACCTCTCTGCCCTCCAGAGTGTCTATGGGACCTCCCAATTTGGTGTCATTGGTGAATTTAGCAGTCCTTCAAGCCCTATATCCAAGTCATTTATGAGGACATTAAAGAGCACTGGCCCCAAGATAGGTCCCTGCGGGACTCCACTAGTGACAGGTCACCAGTCCAAGGTAACCCCATTGACTAGAACGCTTTGAGCTTGACCTGTCAGTCAATTGCTCACCCATAGCAGTTCATGTTTGTTCAGCTGTATGCTGGGTGTTTTGTCCAGGAGGATACTAGGAGAGACAGTATTAATGTCTGTGTAGGGGAGATAATGATTTAAGGCAATTTTAGGGCTATTCACTTTGAGATCCAACAACAACAATATGATAAATATGTTATTGCACTCTGTTTTTTGTTGTGTCATTCAAGTTTGTGTTTGGGTTATTTTTATCAGGGAAAACTCAATTCAAACAGTTATTTCTTTCAGTTATTTACTTTGATGTAAATGCGGATGAGACTATTTCATTTGCAACTTACTACTAAACAGGAATTCTGTGCATCCCAAATTATTAGGTATATGAACATATTAATATACATTTACTTATAAGAGGCACCCAGGGCTACCAAGATGCATAAAAATATTTGAATGTGAACAGTAAAATGGATACAGAGATGTAAAAGGGAACATGGGAATCCTTTCATACACAGAAAGGTACAACTGTATAATTCACTAGTTAGCAAAGCTATGTTATTCTTTAATGTAGATGTACTTAGATGCTACAGGTATATAACTGTAGACCTCATACATAATTCCCATTGAGATTTGTTTTTTAGAAAAAGATGCATGTACAGACATCACAGGATACAATCCAGAACAAATCTCAAATCTCTTAAGAATAGTTAGGAAAAGGAGGGCATTATTTAATACCTTCTTTAAAATAATGTGGGATGACACATGGTAATATATTACCTTGATTTCCATTTTAAACTTCTGCATGAGTTTTTCTGGATGGTGCCTCTGTCTCCTCACAGCATGTTGCAGGGTCTTCTGGAGAGTTCCAATAATTATACAGTTACATATAATAAACATATAACACAGTAAATATTTTAAATTAGAAAATGTAATTATCA
>NW_010317442.1:6673-9109 GCF_000700745.2 Antrostomus carolinensis | reverse complement strand
TCCCTACCTAAACCACCGAAAGTACCTTTAGTATTGCAGAATCACAGAAAAAAGCAAGCCTAATATTTGAAACAGTTTTTATGCTAGTCCTCTCAGAAGAGCACAATATGTTAAAATCATGCAATAGATATTTTCAAGTTTTCAAAAGTGGTTACTTCTGAATTCTGCATTTGCTGTTTCGTTCAGTGCATGGCTGCCAAATCTGGGTGGGTTCTGGGTGTGTCTACTTTGGACATCCACTGTGATATTTAAACACAATATGCAAAGACACCTGATTTTCAAAATTATAAATATACCAAAGAAAAGATGAACAGTGGGGTATAAACATGGAAACTATGTGTTTACAAACCATGATCTAGTATTAAAATTCATATAGTAATTCTCTAAAATATACATAACTGAAGATGTTTCATGGGATACCTTATGGAACGGCAGAAGCATGCATCTAAGCCTCTTTTATTACTTTACTGTTTCCCTGTAACCAAAAGTGAGTGGGCTCAGGATAATTAGGCTTTTCTGAATTGACAAGAGGATTTCTCACCTGTCAAGGCTACATAAAGACAATCCCTTTTAATCCAATCAGGGATTTCCCCTGTCTGGATACAATCAAACACAATTTTCTCTGTTTCAATATACTCTAATTCAGACTTTGCTTTCCCAAGATTTCTGAAAAGCTTTGTTGAGAGCTGTGTCCTTCTCCATTAGGGAAAAAAAAAAAAGAAAAGAAAAGAAAAGGAAAAGTGTGTAAGGAGCTGATTACTTTAAATGCACAAAAGATGCAAAAGATGCAGATACAAAGAATACGAGGAAGAAAAATCCTGCAAAAATGTAGGAAGAAAAAGATATCAATATAGTAGCATAGGCTTGCCAAATAAGCTTAATTCAGTATATTTGGTAATACATTGGATAAAACTTGCTTAAGCCAGTTAAGGTGAAATGTTTTGATGCTTTTGGTAGCTGATGTTTCTAAGTTCCCTAATTTCTTAATTAATACAAATGTAGAGTCTATGATGTTTTTTTCCTCCATAATTATGCATGAAAATTATAATAGCATTCTTTAAAATGTATTTTCTCTTTATGAAAACAGCTTATTATTTTTCTATATTATTTCTATCTTTGCTTTATTAACTTCCCAATATACCTTTTGTCATCGATAGGTTCGTTTCCATAAAATACTTCATAGGATAGAATGTCAGCTTGAGCGTTATTAAAGGTTTCTTTCCGTTCAGCTCTTTCATCTTCTTTCTTACTGATAAGGTGGCTGATGTACTGCTGTGCCCCAGGGACATCACAATATATGGTATGAACCTACCATGGATCAAAAATTAGATCATATTTCTTATAAAGTTAGCATACCTGTTTGCAATTCATGTAGTTCACATAACAAATGGAAGGATAGAAAAATATGGTTTTTCCATGGTGCCATTGTCACCCTTCACTAATTTACCTTTTAAAATAATGCCAGTTAATGGATCTGCAAGTCAATCTAATCAGTTTTCTGTAAACTGACTTTCAGAGGGTATTTATGGTTCTTTAATTCCATGTGTTATTCTGAAAAACTCACCTGTAGCCTTTCAAATTTTTTTAAGGCAATAGCAATAATAAATAAAGCTGAATTTTTTTCCTTATTGAGCTTCTTAGAAAACCCAGTAAATAATTTTCTGTCTTTGTAGTAACTGAGTTCTTACCATCTTGACCAGAGTTTTCAAGAATATTAGACCTGTGATTTGAGGTCTCATTGCCTTGTTATATCTTCTTTCACTTTGTAGTAGCTCAGTGACTTCTTTCTCTCTTTTCTGTAAACATTCCTGTATATTTTGCAGCATGGTATGGGCTTGCCAAAGATATCGCTTCTCCATTGACCATTCAGGCTTCTCTTCTTCTTTATCTATCTAGGGCAGCAACAAAGATAACTCATATACACTAAGCCAGGATCTAGATTTTCATTTCTTTCATATGAAATTGCCAAACTTTTAATGAGCAAGGTAGACCAAAAATGGAGAAAAGAAAAAGAAATACTGAATAAGAAGGGCTGTTTCATTCCCACATTCAGAATACAGTTTTATAATCCAAAGAAGCAGACTTTTAAAGATTTTGTAACAAAGTTTAAACTACCTAATATTAGAATGAGAAAAATAGCACACTATCAGTGATTCCAGGAGATTAAGAATTGTTTCTTTACTGTGATGTTTTTATAATTCATCACTAATTTATCAGTCTCAAGCCATGTATATGTTTGCACACAGTTTTTACTATTAGTTAGACCCATAGTTTACTTCAGTCTTTGCTAGAGTCAGCCTGATTGTCTCTGAAATGCCAGCAACAATCCTAAACCCAACCAGTTAAATTTCTGTGCTCACTTGTTCTGTTTTTGATTGTAAAACCACTGACACATCTGCTTTTTCTCCTTCTGTGTTTTCAGACTTTTGCTGAAGA
>NW_010317442.1:2728-6635 GCF_000700745.2 Antrostomus carolinensis | reverse complement strand
TACAGACTGATCTTGTGAAGTTCCTGCAAAGCTGAATTGAAAAAAATAGGAAAACCAGGTAAGAATAACATATTTCTAATATGCATTTCTAATATGCACTTCCTAGAATATTGTCTAGGCACCCCAAATGATCTCTCTTTAGAAATCAAGAATTTATAATGAATGAATATATTTTAATAATAAAGAATTCCATTTATTTATTAAAACTCAAAGAATGTTAAAGGAATCATGCTTTGTTTTGTTTCAAAGTTCTAAAGGAAAAGCTACAAGTGCTGAAATAAAGCTACTCAAAACTGGTGTTAACTGTAATAAGCCAGTTACGCTAAGGAGTTTGGAGTTATGACAGACATTATTTGTAGCATCAAGATTCCTTTATTATTCCACCTGTAACACAGTATTGCAATGGAAAATCTTATATTGACTTCAGCTGCTATGCTCTCAATGTAAACAGAAAAAAAACCAGGAAAGATTGAGATCAAGAAACTGTCTGAAATAAAAAACTCACTCAATGTGTGCTGAGTATAAAGATAATCCAGGTTTTTACACAAATTTTCTGGAATCCAGACCTGCAAGAAGATAAAAGAAGACAGCAGGAAACAAATGTTACCAGTTTTCATTATATTTCCTTGGGAAGAATAATCAATAATAGTGAATTATTGTTCCCACTTATATACACAGCCTATACAAATGAGCTGTTGTGCAATTGGCTGTTACTAGAAAAGAAAACATAGAAGTAAACCAGGGACTGCTCAGACTCTAGTGCTTTCACAAGAGCCTGTATCAAGATGTCCTATGCTTATTATTCAATATATTTATAAATGACCTGGATGAGGGAATAGAGTGCACTGTCAGCAAGTTTGCTGATGATACCAAGCTGGGAGGAGTGATTGACACGCCAGAAGGCTGTGCTGCCATCCAGTGAGACCTGGACAGGCTGGAGAGCTGGGCAGGGAAAAACTTAATTAAATATAATAAGGGCAAGTGTAGGGTGTTACATCTGGGCAGGAACAACCCCAGGTTCCAGTACAGGCTGGGGACAGAGCTGTTGGAGAGCAGTGAAGGGGAAAGGGATCTGGGAGTCCTGGTGGAGAGCAGGATGACCATGAGCCAGCACTGTGCCCTTGTGGCCAGGAAGGCCAATGGCATCCTGGGGTGCATTAGAAGGGGTGTGGTTAGTAGGTCAAGAGAGGTTCTCCTCCCCCTCTACTCTGCCCTGGTGAGGCCGCATCTGGAATATTGTGTCCAGTTCTGGGCCCCACAGTTCAAGAAGGACAGGGAACTGCTTGAGAGAGTCCAGTGTAGAGCCACGAAGATGATTAAGGGAGTGGAGCATCTCCATTATGAGGAAAGGCGGAGGGAGCTGTGTGTCTTTAGCTTGGAAAAGAGGAGACTGAGGGGAGATCTAATTAATGTTTACAACTATGTTAAGGGCAAATGTCATGAGAATGGAGCCAGGCTCTTCTCAGTGATGCCCAACAATAGGACAAGGGGCAATGGGTGTGAGCTGGAACACAGGAGGTTCCGCTTAGATTTGAGAAAAAACTGCTTTACAGTGAGGGTGACAGAGCCCTGGAACAGGCTGCCCAGGGAGGTTGTAGAGTCTCCTTCTCTGGAGATATTCAAGACCCGCCTGGACGCCTTCCTGTGTAATTTTGTTTAGTTTCCTGCTCCGGCAGGGGGATTGGACTAGATGATCTTTTGAGGTCCCTTCCAATCCCCAACATTCTGTGATTCTGTGATTCTGTGATTCTGTGATTCTGTGATTCTTATATCTTCTTTAACATTTGTTCATATCACTGGAATGAAAGAAGGGGCAAAAACTATAAAGACTCTTGAGACAACTGAAGCACAAAAGCTTTTGGAAGCACAGTCCTAAGGCAGCCATGAAGGAAATGTTGTGTATGTCAAATCTTGTCATCATTATTTGGTCTAATAGATGGTACTACTTCCTACAAGCCTTAGGATATTGTATCTTCAACACTTCTGACTCTTTATTATAATATTTTTGCTACTTTTCTTTGATATATAACAATTAGCTCAAAGGATTTGTAAAACTCCATGATTTTTCACAGTATATCAATCAGGAATAGAGTATTACTCTGGTAGACACTGTTGAAAGCTTTTGAAAAAAGAAAAACAATTTCAATACTGGTTCTATGCAAAATTTAATCAAAAGGTGGTGCTACATAATTTGGAAAAAAAAAAATCTTCCCTGAAATCTTACAGAGATTTGCATTCAGTTTCATAAATACAAAAGGGAATTTGGCTCTGAGACTCCCACCACTCGACCATCCCCACCCCATCACAAAGTTAGCTAAGATCTCCCTGCATATGTGTATTGGAGTATTGGAATGAAAATTGGCTTTTATAAAACAATGCTGAAGATTTGAAAAATTAGAGAAAGACTTGCACACATTACATGGAACAGAACGCTAGGCAGAAAATAACAATTATCAGATGATGCTCACAGATGCTGTGTATAAAAACCCAACAAATTTCTTTCTTTTTCTACCTCTGCAGCCATCTCTGATCTTTAGTAAACTGAAGTTGTGTTATTACAGAGATATTTGGAAAACCTGAGGAATTTTAAGCACATCCTTTTTTCCTGGGAACTATCAAGTGAAGTAGTTTTGCTGCTAGGTCATCCAGTTTCATTACAGTTGTATAGCAAAGATGAGGTGAATTTTTTGCTGATTTTTAATTATAATTGCCAAATAAAAAATAACAAATGTACTCTACTGCTATTTTAAAATTCTTCAAAAGACATGAAATACGAAATGAGAGAGAAAAATGACAATCTAATATTTTTTAGTGTAAAGAATTCTTTGATATGGCAAAAAAAACCCACATGCCAACTTCAGTGATGTTTAAAGGCTGAAAAACTACTTGGGTGCTCTGAAAAAAAGGAAGGCAGGTGCACAGCAATTCAGTCTTAGTGGTACACATGTTAAAGGCAGACGGTGTAGTTTCCATGTCCTTTAGGCTACTGGAAACAACAGACAATGGAAATGGTAGTGAGAATACTGTCTAACTCCAAAAAGAAAACCCAAACTAGATTTATTTACCTTTTCTTCTTCCAATTTCTCCGTTTGTTGCTTCCTTTGGTCAAGGAGAACTTCCTTCTCTTGGATCACTTGTCTGTTTCTTTCTCTCAGGCTCTGAAGACAGTAGTAATAATAGAATGCTGTGAGTTGGAAGGGACCCACAAGGATCATAGAGTCCAACTCTTGCTCTAGCACAGGACAATCCCCATGTCTGAGATACATGTTGTCCAAATGGTTCTGGAATATTGTCAGGAATATATGTGCCATGACTGCCTCCTTGGGGAGCCTGTTCCAGTGCTCCACCACCCTCTGGGTGAAGAACCTTTTCCTCATGTCCAACCTAAACTTGCCCTGGCACAACTTCCTGCCATTTCCCCTGGTCCTATCACTGGCCACCAGAGAGAAGAGATCAGCACCTGCCCCTTCTCTTCCCCTTGTGAGGGAGGGACCGTGATGAGGTCTACTCTTCATCAGGCTGAACAAACCAAGAGACTTCAGCCTCTCCTCACACAGCTTCCCCTCTAAGCCCTTCACCAATGTAGTGGCCCTGCTCTGGACACTCTCTAGTGGGATTATAATTTCTACACCAATGCTCCATTTTTCAAAAAGGTCTTTTTTTGGTTCCACACATGTTGAGAAGTCATAACATTTGGACCAGGCTACTGAGTCCTGGGGGTCTTGCACAAAAATAATTAAAATTGACTGACTCACATTGACCACATATGACCAGAGATGGTCTGATGTTAAAGACCCTCCCTAAAGGTATGAATGTACTGAACCTTTTCTTCCATAGCAGAACAGAAGGACAAACACAATAAACTTTAATATCTGTTCATCACCAGAAAAGCATTACACTTCCTATG
>NW_010317442.1:0-2666 GCF_000700745.2 Antrostomus carolinensis | reverse complement strand
CCCCCCACCCGCCTGAAAACAAAACTACTTCTAAGTGCGTAAGCATGGACAGTACAGGATAATCCCACTCTGTGTTTTCCACAGGGGCATGAAGATAGGCCAAGCCATGAAAACTCTTTTGGAAACATATTGTATAAAGCTTTGTTCGTCTCCAGAAGGACACAGACATAGTTTTGTATTGATTCTACAAACTGTGTGAATTCATTTGGCTGGCTGGCTGTAAGAAGAAAGTATCATTTATACAGCCTGTTTCTGCAGCCTCTGGAAATACTTGTCATTCTTATCCCATATAAAAATGGTACATCTTGGTTACCTTAACCATAGCTTGCCAGTGTGCATTGCTTTTGTTCATCAGCTCTCGGTAAGCTTCTAACTGGGATTTCAGACTGCGTATTTTCTCATCGTAATGTTTCTTTATAGTAGTTATAGTCTGTTCCTGTATTACAAAAGATTATTGAGAAAATGAATACTGAATGAGAACATGAAAGCCAAGCATGATGAAGACAAGAGTTTCCACAACAGGTAATGCTTGAGTCTCTGAGATTTTCATTGTCTGCAAATATTTTTTATTGATTACAGGTTTAAATTTTCACCCACCGCAAATTTTGAGCAAAACCTACTGTTAAAGTAATTTATCTTTTCTCTGTTTTTCTGTAGTAGTAAGAACCACAGCCTTTCTCAGAGCAGAACAGAATTAAATCTGATCATAGTTAAACAATTTTAAAGAAATTAAATTTTGCTTAGGAAACAAAAGCTTGTAAGCATAAAATAAAAGTAGCCAAAAAATAACTCTTAGCAGCAGGAAACATCTAAATAAGGAAATAAAATTGTGTGAGAAATACAAACAACTAATAATTTTTTTAAAACAAAAATATTTCCAGTGCTTTTAAGAATGATTTTTGTTTCAGAGATTTTAATTAATAAAGCATAACAGCATCCACAGTGAAAGAAGTTGTGTGAAGAAAGATCATTACAGTCCCTGTGTTTGCATCTGTGCCTAGCAGGCAGTTCTTTCATTATGCATCTGTGTTCTTCCTGTTTCTCTCTTTATCTTCCCTTAGTGGTCTACGGAGTCAACTGAAATTGTAACATGTGACTATATACAAGGGTTACCTTCTGTACTGAAGCACAGAAATGGATGTACATAGGTATTGTGATGCTTGTGCAGACATGATAACCTGAGAGTAAGATGGAGGCCAGTTTCCTACCAAAAGTTACTAAGACTTTGAATGCTACATACAGGGATCTCTCTAAAGTTTGCTTGACAGTGTGTAGAGTTTGTTCACTTCCTCTAGGAGGTTCCAGAGGAATTTCTGAATCTCTTTTCTCTACCCAGAATAAACTTTAATTGTATGGAAAACATACATCCACAAAGGAACCAAGTGCCTGTCTTACTCTGAATCAGAAAAGGAGACTGATGTGACGAATAAGCAGAAAGATGAAGCAGTGGCTGCAAGAAGAGGTTTCAGAACAGTGTAGCCAAAGATGATGAGAGTAAATTCTATTTTCAGAGAATTACTGAATAATGGAACACAGAAATGCTTCCCCTAAGGGAAGTGAGGCACTGTGGGCTTGTAGTCACAAAGCTGGCACCCCTGGATCCTCCTTGTATCCTTGCAGGGGATTACAGGTGGAGGGATTCTGCTATTCTGTGAACCATATTGACAGTAAAGCAAAACTAAGTGCAAAGTAGAGGAGAAAGTACCCACAGGTACTTTCCCTCAGAGGAAGAAGCCATAAAACTGTTCACTTTGGCAATGAGGGAAGGCAGTGCAGCTTGGCACAGCTCTTTACAACAAGATCATTCTTGAGAGTCACAACCTACGTAAATGCAAATGTTCTAAGCATGGTGTCAGTTGTTCAAGGAAGGTGGCATTTAAGAGAAAAGTTGAGTAAACAATGAAGTTCAGAAAAATCTCTGTAGCTGTGCCAGACAAAAAGTAAAACCAGATTTCACAAAGTTGTAAGATCAAATACACTTAAAGATACATTGACATTATTTCTGGAAACTTCAAATGGGTACCTAAAAGCAGATGTAAGTGTGAATGAAGTAGATTCTACCCCTTTGTGTCATTTTGACTAACGGTATGACAAGACAACAATAATGCTAATGTTCCAGAATAATTACCTGTTTTTCTTTCCTTATATTGTCTAGTTGTGTGATTATCTTCATGTGTTTTTTTCTCATTTGCTGCATGTCTTTTACAATCTGTAGAGAATGAAGGAAATTATCAACTCAGAGCACTAGCCCCTGCAGTTATATTGAAACATCAAACAATTTTGAGGTACATGTCTCAAAATGACAGATACAGTACAGTGAAGAATTTGGTCTTAAAAATAGATAAATAGCCAACAGTACTGCAGGACAAAACTTCCAGGCTTCAACAGATAGAAAATATGATATATTATTGAATAAAAATCTGTATATGACTTGAAATGGATTTTCTTTTCTAGTCGTAGTATTGCATCTCCACATCTTCCTTTTTAGTGTAATGACATGAATTTAATATGGCAGACAGAGTCATTACAATTATCTAAAGTTCTTGAAAAGTTCCTGTAACTAGCGGTGTTCCCCAGGAGTCGGTACTGGGTCTGGTCTTGTTTAACATCTTCATCAACGACCTGGATGTGGGGGTAGAGTCCACCCTCAGCAAATTTGCTGATGA
>NW_010317441.1:8096-22533 GCF_000700745.2 Antrostomus carolinensis | reverse complement strand
AGGGGGATTTTGCTCCTTCTCTCTTCTCCGCCCCCCGCCCCGGTGTTAAAAAGGTGCAGCTGGTACCCAGCCCGCTGCCCGCTCAGTAGCGTCGCCGAGGCAGCAGCCGCCGCCGCCTGGATTGGATCCCTGCGGTCTGAGTGGCACCGGTGCCGCCCGCGGCCTGACCGGCGTATCTGAGGACCCAGCCTGCCGGTTGGCGCGTCCGTTCACGGACACTCCCAGCGCAAGAGCCGGAGGAGATCTGCCAACTTCTTGAGGAGAACAGGTTGTGTCCAGCACATACTGTGTGCCTCCTGGGAAATTAAGGTGATGATGAAAGAAGGAAGCAAAAAATAATGGAGAAAGTAGCCAGGTAACCTGGGGGGTCCTTTCGAGTGATCAGACTTTCCCCTACTTCTTCTTATGCCACTAAGATTAGTGCGTCCTAATTATTTCCTCTGGAATCTTTATTGGATGATATTTCACAAAGTAGAACTGGGGAGGAGTTTCTGTGACCTTCTGGGAGGGTAACCTTGTTTTGCCTGGCAGCTTATGAACAAAGCAGCCTGCGGACAAGGATTTAAAATAGGTTTGGCATCTTTGTGACAGGCTATACCTGGCATCCCAAGCTGGGCTACCCAGCCTCCTAACTGTATGTTACTTGTACCTTCAATCTCTGCTTGTGAGGAAAGATAGCACTTCATGTACCCCCTGAGCAAAAGGCATCATTGCAAACACTCGGAGTCAAATTCGGAAACATCTTGGTCTGTATCTCCATGTACTTTTGCAGGGAAAGACTTGCCCTATAAGTTAATGAAACAGGAGTTTCTCTTTTTCCATAAAAGCTCGATGCTTTAATATAAGTTTCATAGTTTTGTTGTCGACTCCACCTCACAACTCTCTTGCGTTTTGTCTTTCTCCCTTCTCGTAGTCCCTGGCATATTGTTCCCCATGTCATTGTTCTTGAAGATTTCACATTTTCCATCCTGCTCAGGCCAGGCGGCTCCACTGCTGGCTTTGACCTGCAAAGGCGACATTGTCTTCTAGAGTCCATCCCCACCTTCTTGATTCTTCCTTGACTTCAGCTCCTTTCATTGGCCTTACAGCTCTTCCTTGCTTGGAGCGTTTGGACCACTGTGTAAGAAGCAGGGTAAGAAGCAGGGTACAGGGTGATGCAGACATGACTGCTGGCTGCCCATAAGCCACTGTTGGAGAGCCAGGGGTGGACGGACAGCGAGGAAGCCAGCAGGGCTGATAGACCTGCACATGAAGGCCCAGGGGATGGGAGAGAACCCCCTGCCCCGCCTCCACGCTGCTGCCTGTCTTCGAGCTGCGCCTTGTCCTGAGAAATGGGTGTTATTTTCCAGGTTCAAAGCTCCTTACTGAAATCAATTAGCTAATAGGCCTAAGAATTAGTGAGAAAGGAAAACTATTCTGATTCAAGAATCACATGCTTAGTGCTTCCTTCACAGCATAGTAAAATAATGATGATAGCATCTGAGATGGGCCAAAATGGATATCTGCTACAGCTTTGTGCATACTTGAAATGACACATTGTCCTTTGAAGAGCAAATCTCACCATGATTGAAGAAACAATGATACACCTGCTACAAATCTAGCAGCTGAATAGAAGGCAGGTGAAACAAAAGGGGGTTGTAATCATATAGTTCTTTTATTTTTTTTAATTTCTTCTTTCCAAGCTTGATTTCTTAAAACCATTGTGGTGAGCTTGCAGATAAACAGCATATCACCACAAGGTATGATGGAAGGATTAAAACAAAGAGAGAAGTAATAGATTAGAAAGTAAATTTCAATTTTATAAATTGTATTCCTGTTTAAAGATTTAAGTGTTCAAAAATCATGCTCATCTGCTTCCATCTCCTCCTTCCCCCCTCCAGGTAAGCTCCATGTCCTTCTCATGTGTCCAGTGTTGTCACACAGCTAATAAAGATCCCTGTGGCTCTCTGCTGCCAAGATGTCCAGTAACATAGTAAGTTCAGAATCTATAGGTGGCTCACTGGAAATGCAGAGAAGAAAAAAGCTAGGAAACAAAGACAGTTATTGTGGGGTGGGTGTCCCAGATGTGTTTTGTTGCAGAAGTTCTGTTGCCAAGGTGTTCATTACTTCTTGTACTTGTGTTTTCTACAGCTTTCCTGTTTGTGTATGGAACCCAAGGTTCCATTTGATATCCTCAGCAGAAAGGAATTTCATGGATTCATCCTCAGAGGCTTCCAGATTCATGAGGGGAGCTCGTGTACTGGCAAGGAGAGGAGCTGATGGCTATTACTACCTGGGCCACATTGCCCAGGAGGTGAAGGTAGCTATTGTTTGGGAACCATGCTGTAAGAGGATCTGTGTGTCCTTTCCCTGTTCTTCCTGTGCCTCCCCAGTCCTGTTCCCTTGCTGTGTGTTGGCTCTCCCGTGATACAGTGCACTTCATAACCACTGTTCCCCCCCCACATCCTGCTTTCATATGTTTTCTAATGAAGTCTGTTTGTTTACTGTGAGGAGTGCTGCAGGGAAAAGCAGCCTGGAAATCATTCCATTTTAGTAGTTATAATAAGTTGTTATCCAGAGACAATCAAACAAAACAGGTCCCTTATTCCTACTGTCTACTTCCACTCAGTCTAGCAGCAAAGTCAATTAGCTAAACAGCATTAGTATTAGTAATCTAAAATGTTTGCCTCCAGGGACTGACCACCCGTTCCTCACCAAACTGAGAGCTTCCCTTGTTCTCTTCCTTCTGTGTTTCTGAGATTTTTGAGATGATTTTGGATGCCAGGCAGAAAATCTCCCCCTGCAGGCTTTCTTTAAAATTCTGGTTCATTTCTCAGTTTACAGAGTAGTTAAATACATAGTGGTGCTAGTACAGCTGAGAATGGCTGTGAGCTCCAGTGTGGGCTGGGACAGCTAAGGGCATGGGTGACGTTAGCTGGAGTAGGGGCTGGCAGCATTATTTGTGTAAGTGCCCTCAGATCTGCAGAGAAGGCTGAGGTTTCGGTAGTAGATCTTCCCCACACCCATTGCTGAAGGCTTAAATTTAAGCATTTAGATTTCTGACAGTGAGGATATTTTACTGGTTTGTGATCCTTTTGATTATTATGTAACAAACTGCAGCCTACACAGCAGTTTCTTTTGGCTACTCTTTTTCTGATGGAAGGTTTTCCTGTCAAAGATCTGCTTTAGTGTGCTAATTGTGTTCTTACTAAAATCTAAGACCAAAGAAAGAGGAAGAGAAAGGCTTTCAGGCCATTAAGCCTCAGCTTTTTAATTACTTTTAAAGCCCAATATGGACACAGTACAGTGAAAAACCTGGTGGAAAAGGAAAGTTACGTTCCCAGATCATGTTCCACTTGCTGGGATTTCTGTGACTTCCCTCTTAGCTTATATTAACAGCCACTTATGTTTGGCCGTTAATTGGGCCCAGATGTCTGTCTTGCAAACCGCATGTTTGACTCTTGCAGGGCTCCAGGGAGCGCTTTTTAATTGAGTTTGATAAAAGTCGTGCTCTCAAAGGCAAGGTACAGCTCCGCATGCAGGAAACTCCTCTCTACGACATTCTCCACTATGAAGACGCCAGGCGACAGCCTCTTGCTCCAGGAGACAGGGTCTTGGCACCATGGCAGGCTGGAGCTGAACGTTTTGGCCCAGGCACCGTGCTAAAGGTTATTGAGAACAAGGAGGCACATTTAGGTACGAGGTATTGGCTCTCTTAATAGTGCAGACTTGCCACGGTTGCTGATCTCTACACAGAAAAAAGAATAGTCTCAGTCATTGAGAATTCACCACCTGCTGCTTGGTTTCTTTTAATCATCTTTTTGTTGTTGTTGTGGGCACTAAGCAGCCTGGTATTTTTCAGTGCCAGAATTAATGCAGCTCCCAGAATCGTCCTTTTCTTTATCCTGTGACTGCAAACTTCCTAAAGTGCTTTTTTTGGGGAGCAGCCGGCAGCGCATACTCCCAACACAGGGAGTAAAATGTTTGTGGCCTTCATGAGTATTCACCTGATTATCTGTTAGTCTAGTTTCCACCTGCTGCAGAGTAAAGTTCTGGCTCGCTGTGATGAGCGAGGACTTTGCTACCTGCTGTCTCTACACAGGAAGCTCAAAAGTGGTTAAAAATTTTAAACCTATAAAGAAAAAGACATGGAAGTTGTTACAAAATTGTCTGAAACACAAGCTGTTACTTTTACCTCCTGCTTTCTAAGAGCTAAATCACACAGGCTGACATGCTTCTAATATGTTCCTTGGGTTTTTTGTTGGCTTTTTTTTTTTATATGGACAGCGCACAACAGAAGGGGAGTGCTTGTGAATTTCTGGAACGGGCAGACTAAGGAGGTGTCTTCTGACCAAGCTCTGCGGATTCCTCTGCCCTTAAGTGAGCGCATCATCCTAGAACTGCAGATGCCTTTAGCAGCCAGGCAGATGGTGGTAGATTCAAGCTTGGATTACCCAAATGTTGTGACACCAGGTTACAGAGCCTCAGGCCATTACCAACAGGGCCACTCAGGCCTGGACTACTGGCCAAGGAACCTGGACTCAGCTCAACCATGTGCTAAGTGCAGCTACAGGTGTATCTTGCTTCCCCATTGCTGCCTCGCAGCCTGGGAACACACATGGCCTACAGGCTGCAAAGTGCAGCCAGAAGATGCCTTCATCCCAGGAACAAGCTTGGCTAAAGAAGAGCTCAGCAAGAAAATAGAAGAGCGACTGTCTGAAGTGAGGATTTCATCTTCAGAAAGTGTTTCCAGAGAGGAAGAGAAAAAGGAAGACAAGAGATTGAAGACAGAAAACATTGCAAAAGATGCTCAGTCTTGTTTGGAAGAGGACGATGAGGTTATAGAACCTAAGAAGGTAAGAAGTGCTTCACTCTGGCTCTTCTGTTAACATGTGGTCTGCTCTTTGTATAATGTCTGCTTTGTCACCTCAAGTTTTTTGCTCTTGGTAGCAAAAAAAAATTACCAGAGGTTTTAGGCCCAGTCCTTATGTATGCCTGCTAAAGAATGGAGAGACTTTGCTCTGCAATGTCTTCCTGATCCTTTGACTGGGGAAAGGGCTAGAAGCTCTTCCATTGTCACTGGCTGGAGCAGACTCCTAGAACCTCTTCCACAGATGCAGAATATGAGAAGTGTCACACAGCCCAGTTCCCCTACATCCTGCCTCTGAGTAAAGGAGGTAAAGGCAGGAAAAAGGGTGAGGCAGAAGACTTTACACCAGGTAAGGATTACAGTAAGGATTGCTCCATACTGAGGCAGTCCCTGGCATAATACTATTAAGATATTTCTCCACCCATGGTAGAGGCATCACATCTCCCAGTCAGAAACCAAAAAAGACTTTTGTGATGCCTGGGGGTTGATTTGGTGCTTGTGAACAGGGCACTAGATGAGGATCAGTAGGGAAGAGGTTAATGTGCATCAGCTACTGCCAGACTTTTCTCCGTTGCTCTGCAAGCGTTAGAATCCTGATTTCTGGCACATGCCAGAAACATGATTGTCTTTCAGCCAGAGCTGCTCTGGCCAGATCTCTTTTGTACCAGTTTGGACCCTTTCAGGCAGAATTACTGCCAGTTTTTAGGTCATTTGAATGTAGAGAAACCCACAAAGTGGTCAGGAATTACTCTACTTAAGAGTTGTTTCTTTAGTAAAGAATTCCCCCAGAGTTTTTTTTATTCTTTCTCAAACTTCAGTTGCAAGTTAAGATCTTACTCTGTAAGTTCATGAAACTAATGTATTTTTTTCCTTATCAGGTCTGGATCATGATTGCATTTCTTGTTATTTCTAGAATCCTCAGAGGGAGAGGGCTCGTGCTATGGTTGATACTGCTGTCAACACAGACAGCTGGTTAATGGAGACAGTCCACAAGGAAGAAGCAGACAGCAGACAGCAGCATGCTGAAACTGAGGCTACTGTTAAACACAAACAGGGTATTGAAATTGTAGCTGTTTTATCCAAACATAAGATTTGCCACACAGTATCAGTGCAGCAGGCCATCATGTCTAAGATCTGTTGCCATAGTTCTTGATGTTTCAAAAGAAAAGGCCATAATGCCATGCTGAGTGTAGCCACCATACTATAGTGTCATTATATTAGGTATTAGTGGTAGTATGGCTCGAGAAGTTGTTCATCTTCTCAAGTTTAAAGTTTTTTCAGATGCAAGTTGGGAATTTTTTGGCTTTTACAGCTACTGCAGTAGCAGTTTTGGGTTTTCTTAACCTTTATCATAATGCTTATTATGAATATTTATTATAAAATTTCCTTACTTTAAGAACTAATCTGTAACATTAACTATGACTGCCAACAGAAAAAGATTTCACCAGGACTGTTCTGCAGAACACTCCTCCTCTTACTGTGCTGAAAATGATTGCTTTGTAAGGTCATTGAGTAAACTTTTGTTCCCTTATCATCCAAAAGGGGCTGGATCATTATTTTAATCAAATTGTTTCTGTTCTCATTTAAGCTAGTTTTGTGGCACTTGCAGGCATCTAAGTGAGGACTCTGAAAGCCTAAAGCTTTCTCCAAGTGCTATGCTTTGCTCTGTGTCTCTGCTGGTAGAGGGAGAATGAAAAGTCAAACAGAAGGGCAGGTTTCCTGCCAGCTGGTGTTCCAGCATCACTCCATGCAACAACTGCCCCTCAGAGTCTTTAGCAGAAAGGTGTAAGCAAACTCTGCCTGTGTTCTCAGTTACCCAAAAGCTGTGTTAGCACAGTGGTGTGCACAGGCTAAGGTCTCCTGTCTCTCAGCAGGATATATAGCTCAGGCTTTGCACTATAAAGAAATGTAAATTTTTAATTGTATCATAGCATTGGCAGAAGTAGTTCATGTCTGTCTGCGAAACACCATGTAAACAATCCCTTAGCCCGAGTAGCTGTAAGTGCAGTCAGAGATCTTGTGTTACCAGGCAAAACTCTTGCTTGACTGCAATGGCAAGCTTGTTTTTTGAAAGCTGGGACTTGTTTTGTGGAGATTAAAAAATGCCCCAGTTCCTCTAAGGGAAATGTTGGTACTAAGGTATAAAAGTCTTGCCTGAATGTATTTTATATGAGAAAACTTTTTTTTTAAAAAAAAAAAAAAAAAAAGCTTTCTTTTTATAAGCTGTCTATAACTTTTTATGTCCCTGCTCTAATTTATTTGAAAGGTCTTCTTGAGTACAGAGTGGCAGAAGCTCCAATCCAGCGTTCTCAAAGGAGCTCTTCCCTGGGAACCAGTGCTTTGGTTCCTTTCAGGCACCACAGCTTCTTTGACCGAGTGAATCAATCACTACAGAAAGACAGCCTGACCATCAAATCAGCTCTACAGGTACAGAGACCACACTGTACCTCCAGTATGCAGGCCAGGAGATCCACAGATCTTCTAAATCTTTAAAAGACAAAAGCATTACAGTAAGTATTTGGTCCAAAGTAGATTTAGCTATTAGGATCAAGTGATTTGTTTATGTCATGTGAGAATATACTCTCTTTGATCTCTTTCTCAAAGGTTTTTCCTCCAACAGAAGTTATGCCTATGTAGAATAATGGCTATGCAGAAATAGAAACATAAGGTTTCCACTTGGGAATCAGTGTTGTACCTAAACTGGGAACTTCTGGTATTTTTACTGAGCACTTTTGATAAGAGTTTTTTATTTTAAATCTAGTCTTTTCTAAATAAACCTCCCAGCCAGCTCTACTAGGTAGCAAAAAATATTCCCCTTTTACAGATACTGAAAGCAAAGAAGAGGAAGTCTAGGTAGTCAGCTGAATCCCACAGCAGGGAGTGCATGTCAGGGCTGGGCTGGAACTTCAAGTCTCCTAATCTTTACACCAGTCCTTCACCTGCTAGATAACACTATTTGTTCCCCTCCCACCTGTAAAACACCTTTGATTCTTTCTTTGATCTCTCCTTCTGTAGGTCATTCAACACAAACCACTCACAAGGTACAGTGGGTGAATAGCAGTACACTGGAGAACAAAGGTGTTTTCTGCTCTTCGGAAGCCGTACAGATCAGTGTGTTGAGAGGAATCAGTTAAAATGCCACATGAGACTGGCAGGGATGTTATTTGAAGGTTCTGTAGTGTTTTCCAGCTTGTGGTATTAGAGACAGCCTCAGGAAAGAACTGGAAGGAGGCATGCTGTTTGCAGAGGAGCAGCTAATGGCAGCTGGGAATAGGAGAAGGGAGAATGCATTGGAGAGAGGAAAATATTTTGTAAGAACTCTGTTCCAGCCCCAACAGCTCTAGCAATGTAACCTGGAATGCATGTCTAAGTTTTGGTGATGTTTCCTTGCTCCTTCCCTCATATAGGGCACAGTAAGGAGTACAAAAGAAATAAATATTGCACTATGGTTGTGGAAAAAAGCCTTGTGGGTGCTCTTTCATCTCTTTACATAGCACAGTGCATTTAAAAATGCTAATTAGGAACATTGCCCAGCACTGAAATGCAGCTGCTACTAAAGAAAACACAAAGACTGCTTGCCCATGGGTAGAAATCTCAGAGAACAGGAAGTGAAGAGTTAGTACACCTGCACAGAACTCCAGGAAGATTTTGTGTTTGGCCAGAGGGAGGCAGATATTTCTCTTTCTAGTAAAATCTGATAACGAATCTGTAATACAATTTGTGGTCAGAATCTGTATTTTCCATCCAATCCAGAAGCTGACACAAAGATTGGACAGTTTTAAGCACTGGCTCAACACTGGAACAACTAGAACAGCACAGCCCACTGCCCTATAAAGAACTCCTTAAAAAAATACTCGGATTTTCAGGCACCCCTTTGTTGGTTAAGCCTGATCTTTTGTACAGATTTTAGTATCCTACTCAGTATTTTCGTGGATGAGAAGCAGCACTATAGTATTCGTGAGCCAGTGTTGCTTCCAGAGCGCAGGAGTGACGTTAGGAGAATAAGCTGTTCTGGTTTTGTAGGTTCACAGTTTGCATTACAAAATATACTGATGAGATTAAGGGCTTGTTTTGTTTTTTTTCTCTTAGAAATCAGTCCTTAATGGTGCATCTCGGGAGAGATGGAAAGAGACGGGTTTTTACAGAGCCAAGACTGAGCCCAAAAGGCAGCAAGAGGAACACAGACAGCTGAAGAGAGAGCAGCAGCAAGAGGCAGATGGCATCCAGCGCCAGCTGCGCAGTCACAACCAGAGGTAATACCTAGGAGCTAACTGGTTTTTGTAGTAAATGTTGGAAGGTTTGTAATGTCCACTCCCTGGTGCTCTCATTCAGTCTCTGAACATCACACGCTGTGCCTCATGCTAGTCTCTGCAGAGTGGTCGCAGTGGTTTACTAATGGGAATACAGTCAGTGCTTGAGGCGCATGAGTGAGTGTGTACACATGGACTCACCACCTTTAGCATTACCTCCAAGGGCAAATCCCCTTCTATCTCATCCTCAGGCCCAAAGTCCTTTTGCTTCTCAAACTCCTGTTCTCTGCCTCTGGCCACTTAAGTTTAGCAGGTCCTTTCCCCCATGACCCACCTCCTTCCATCTCTTCTGTTGCCCCTGTAGCTCCACCACCAACACGCGCAGCCATCCCGTTGTCTGGGTTAGTCCTACAGCCCCCTCTGCACAATCCATTTCCTCGGTTCCTGGTCTTCAGGCCCAAGAACTCACGGACACACCAGGTTACGGGGGCAGGTGCACAGATGGTTGCAGTTAGCTGACATCAGGCACTGGCCCATGTGGGTGTTTTGCCACCTCTGTTTAGGACATAGGTTTAACCCTCATAACCTAACAAAGAGTCCTGGAATATAACAGAGCACAGACTGCCAGAATATCTGCTTTGTGTCTTTTTGTTTTATTGCTCTTTCTCTCTGAGAAATTTGAGAAATTCTGTTTTGGAAACAGGCAGCGATTGCGTCAGAGAACATTGCAAGGGCTGGAGAAACGGCTGGAGCACAAAGGCAGAGCTTTGCAGCACGTGGCACTGCTCCAGGCTGCTGGGGCAGAGAGGAGCAGGAAGGAATCCCTCCTGCCAGAGGAGAAGAGGGAGGCAAGACAGAGGCTGCAGTTCTTAAAGACGCAGTGTTTGCAGAGAGAGGAGTTGCAGGCAGAACACAATGAAAGGAGCTTTGAAGGAGAGAAAGAAAGGCTGGTAAGGGCAATTCCAGCAATGTCTTTCCTGTACTACTGTGTTTCCAGCAGTGGCACTACCCAGAGTATTTGTCTTTCACTTGTTTTATATCTAGTATAATTAGATCATTTAGAGAGAAATAATTTTTTGACACATGTATAAAGATGAACGATGTCAAGTAAAATTCTCTGTCTCTGCCATAGAAGGAGTCTTTTTCCATGCAAGGAATGAATTTCTATAGATTATACCCATTTCTGTCTTCTGCCAGTGCTAACTGCAGATGAAATTCAGCATGAAAGCAGGCTGTAAAATTGTAAATGTCTTTATTTTTATGTAGGATTTTCTCAGGAGCAGAATGCAGTCATGGCAGGAAATGTTGGAGCAAGAGTCAGGGGAGCAGGACAGGCAACAAAAACATCACCAGGCTGCCAAAGGGAGAGTGCTCCAGAGCAGAGACCGTTCAAGCCAGAAGATGAAAAAAAGGACACAAACTCTGTGACCTCCAGCAGTACCTCAGAGAACAGAATCTTTCGATGCTCCGGGCATCACTGCCAGCGTGAGGAATCTGCAGCGTGGGTGAGCAGGCCTTTGAGCAGTTCACAGACCTAATCTGTATCTTGTAGGTGTGAGTCAGTGTGCTGGCGCTTGGGTGCTCGAGTGCAGCTGTGACAAGCAGAATTATGATTCCTGGAGAGGTCTTTAATCTCTTTCATTGCAACAGAGTGCATTTTCACTGTTCTGCCCTTTACATGTATTTCTTTCTGCAGTTACTCTTCTGGTCCACCTCTGTCAAACTGTTCTTCTGTCTTAAGCCTGTGCAGTGACCCTGCTGACAGACCCAACTCTGCAACCAGGAGCAACCTTGGTAGTTAATATGAAACACAGCCATAGTGACAAGTTTCTGTTCCAGACATCTGAAGTGGGCCGGCTCTTTCCACAGCACTCCAAGGAGCTGGCGCCTGTAGTGCTGAGTGTTGTAGTCTGAGGCTGGTGAAAGCGTCATGGGACAGTCCAGAGGGGAGGAACAGAGGAGCTGAGAGTTAAAAAAGGGCACAAGACCTAGAGCGTGGCAGAGGGGCAGCAGGTTGTAATGGCTTTCAAGATGCAAAAGACAGAGAAAGGAATTAGTTAAGTGAGGGCCATCTGACAGAGTAGGAGGTGAAGGACAAGAATGAAGGTCAGGAGAAGTGCCCTGGTGTGGTAGTTTCACTCCCCTACAGGAAGAATGCACAAAGGAAGGTGTATTTTCAGCTCTAAGATCCATAATATGCATGAGCCAGCCTGAGATTTTTGGTTGTTGTTTTTTTGGTTTTGTTTTTTTTTTTAAAGGGATAAGGAAAGAAAAATAAGCCTATAGGTAAGGCAAAGGCTTTGAGTGTTTGTTTATTTAAGGTCTGGAAAAAATGTAACTCGTTGCATATATGGAAACTACAGGTGAAGCACAGTTTTGCATTTTAGACACTGAATTCTGTCTTTAATTGGAATTCTGGAATTCTGTCTGGAATTGGTTTAAGCTCCATTTACCCTCTGGAAAAGTTGGCGCTCAGCAAGAACATGGGTGCCTGAGACCTGCCTAACTGATGGGCCTGGCCCAGGCTGCACGCACCAGTGCTGTGCCTGGCACCTCTGGCCCCAGCTGGGTGGAAGTGGGAGGGGCATCACACTACTGCATGAAATGGATGCTGGCAGCACACAGAAAGTTTCTTTAATGTAAAGTTCAGGGGTTTCTTGCCCTTCTTCTTTTCTGAGTTCTCTCTCATGTGCTAGTTAGGCCAACAGTGTACCTAGTTGTAAGTTTAGGTCTGCCTAGACTTACAGAAACAAGCCTATAACTTAGAAGATACTCACTGCTGCTTTCATCCTTAAGCATTTGAAAATGGAATACATAATGATTAAAGGGAAGTACATTAAATATATTGAGCAGAATCTAAACTTATTTTTCAGACTTCGTTTATAGACCATTAATAATTATTTTATAATCACCATAAAACAGCAAATTGTCTGCTTATGTACTTTCTCTTCATTGCTTAACCATCTGAAAACAGCCCACTGTGGACACCCTGTGCTGCTGCAATTTCACATACAGTATATCTGGGAATCATATTTCCAATCATTCATAGACTGTGTTTCTCACTGTTAAAATACAGCCATAAAATAATTTTAATACTACTGTTAAAATAACTGCCTGTAAAAGTCATATATGATCTAGCTCTTTTGCAGGCTTTATTTAATTTTAAACATTCATGATGTGTTTTCCATCCATTAGGAAAATGTTTGGACTCCTTGTTTTGCAAACTATTGGAAAAAAAACCCAAGTATTTGCATATTAATTAAGGTTTTGAGTTGACTAGGGTGAAACTAGGGGAGCAGAGGGGAGAGTGATAGGAAGGAAGCACAAAGAAGAAAAAAAAAAACAACTTTTTTTAAGGTTAAAAAAACCCCAAACTAAGACCAGTACAAATAGTCCCAAAAGTTGTTTTTATTATGGAATTAGCTTTTCTGCCTAGGCATGTATTTTCTTTTGCTGTTTATAATCCATACTCCTATAGTATTATGGTACAGTATGGAAGTTTGAAAAATCAGATTGATTTGTCTGTTTTTAGCATTCAAAATGACTAAGAACAGACCATGCAGTGTCTCAGGACACTTCTACAATAAAAATAGAAGTTAAAAGTACAAAAGAGTTTATTGGATTTTTTTTCAGCCTGAATTAGTTGCTTAGGTGGTGCTAGAACATCATTTCTCATATCACAGTGACAGGTAAGTCAGTAAATTACCTTTAAATATTTAACTTGAC
The DNA here is from genome assembly GCF_000700745.2 of Antrostomus carolinensis. Classification (NCBI taxonomy): domain Eukaryota; kingdom Metazoa; phylum Chordata; class Aves; order Caprimulgiformes; family Caprimulgidae; genus Antrostomus; species Antrostomus carolinensis. Next base: position 9,708 of record NW_010317441.1, on the reverse strand, counting down.
ATATTTCAGAATAGACTTGATCAATGAACATCTTTTAAAAGACTTTTAGACAAGAAAACTGCTTTTCTTATCAGGCTGCAGTGATCTTAGTGTACCTAAATTACATGATATGTCAGTTTAAAAACTATGAGAGCACATTAGCTCATACAACTGTGTAATGAGTCAGAGATCTCCAACTGTGCAAAGTCCTCCTGGTTTCTGGAATAGACCTGCTAATCATCCCATGCCTGGAGCTTGGCTGACATGACTGAAGGCAACATTAATGGTGAGTAACCACTGCATGGCATTTCCCCGAGACACACCTGACTTCTCACCTTCAGCTTCTTTCTCTGTCAGCTCACAGATGGCACAGTGAGAGGGCAGTAGCCACAGGAGTCTATTCAAGGACAGAAGCTGCAGTTTTGATGAGCAGTGGTTTAGCTGCCTCTAGGATGTCCAGTTCAGGGTCCAGTGAACGACCAAGACCTTCCAGGACCATGATGGCAAAGATGATGGAAGCAAAATTGCTCTCGAGCTTCACCTAGAATCACAAGCAACTGAATTAACTCAGTGGACCTTTTTTCTTCTAAGCCCATTCCACAGAAGTACTAGCTCTCACTAAGCTGAGAGGGAAGCGAAGAGGCAGGGGAGAACATGCACACATCCAAAACTATATTGTAACTCCATCACTTGGAGTTTCAGAACACACTGAAATCCAGCAGCAGGCCTAAAAATAAGACAACAGTTTCAGGAGAACAGCCTAAGGGAACCCAAGAGTTTGTTTTTCCATTCCAAGAAGGCAAATGGGATTTTTTTTTTCTTCCATACTGGAATAGCAGGATCTTAAAAGTGCTCACCATTGCTAGCTTAGTTATAAACTGCAGCAGTATCCAACGTACTTGAACACATGCACTTGTGTAAGGGAGAGCTCACCTTCTGAATGACCACAAAAGACCCCCACAGATCACAGAGGAAACTATTCTTTGCTCTGCATGTCAACAAACTACTCCCCAGTTCCCAGCCAGGCAGTAGGAGTGTTTCAAGGCATACCAGGGAATTAATAATTCATGGCATTGGGAGGACTTGCTTTGTAAGGGCCTAAATTACATTTCCTGTTATTAGAAACCAGCTTAATGAAATTTAATGACAAAAAACCTCTTAGCTAAGGAATGTTTAGAGGGACCCTTTGCAGGCTGACAACCTTCTCGTGTCCTCTAGTTCAGGCCACCATAGCTCTGTTGATTTCCAAAGTTGTTTGCAACTGTAGATAGTTGTCCCTCAAATACTACCAGTTATAAGAAAGAATCTCTGTTCTGTGGGCAGCTCCTCACTTTTGAGGCCTTTTACAAACCAGTAAAATGGCCTAGTACTGTTACACAACCACACATCAAGAAAGAGCTCCAGGGAAGAAAGCATGCAGTGATATGCAAGTGGAACATAGAAGATTTCATTTTCTGCTTCTGAGGAACTATATATTAAAAAAAATAGGAAAAAACTATGTGTTACAGCAAAATTCCTTTTAGTAAACAATATCAACCATTATATGCAGTATTAAGACAAAACCCAACAAAACAGAAACTGATCTTGGTAAGGTGCTTATCAAGGCCTGAAAAACAGTGTGCCTGCAACACCT
>NW_010317441.1:0-8055 GCF_000700745.2 Antrostomus carolinensis | reverse complement strand
CTCCTAGAAGTTCGTTTCAGAAATCACAGTCCCCTGGCTTGTGGCTTGTCAGCCCTTCAGGTTCCCACTAGTTCTCCCTCCCCAAATGAGCTTCCAGCTATTGAAGGCAGACAGCGACAGGACCTTACCTTATGGGTCATCAACAGTTTAAAGACATTCGAGAGGAGATTTCCCACCTGAAGCTGGAATACAAAAGGAGAAGTTAACTACTGATCAAAAAATCTGTGGTCAAGATGACTGAGCTGCACGAGTGACAGGCAGGATTCTTCTAAGTGTGGTGGGACAAGATTACTGGGCTGACAACGGCCACCATCAAGGTATGATTCCTCCCACCCGGGACAGGAGTTCTGCTGTGACCCACAGTTCTGCTTTCCTGCCAGCCCAGGAAGGCTGAGAACGTCTGACCTCACAGCAGTACACAACATGCACTAATTTACTCAATACCACCATACTACACCCTCTGAAGTGCCCAGGCTGGCCTTAGCTGACAAGATCTAAGCTGTAACATCAGGCTCAGCAACTCCTCACAAGGAGCTGCAGGTGTTAGATTTAAAAACAAAACAAAAAACCCCACAAAGATATGTTTTTTTTCAATTAGAAGGAAATAAGAAAGGATTTTATGGAGTTTTGCTGCACCTGAGAGACTAAAAGCTCCTAGTACCGGTTGGTGGCACTAATGGGATCAGAGCTGGCCTTTCTAGATGGATCATTCTGAAAGCCAAGTTGCACGGAACTGCAGGTAAGTGAAGGTGGGACATGTTTGTTCACTTGCCTTTCCTAGTGCAATGGTGTTCCCCCGGACCTTGGTCACTAGTTCTGCCATCTCAGCTTTGAATCGTTCGACATCCTGGCACTGGTTAGCACGGGCGTGATGAAGGATCAGTTCTGCCACTCTCTCCCCCTGTAAAATTAAGTTGAAAAGGAGAATCAGAACTTTCTCACTGGTGCCAGCAGGTCTACAGGGAGCTGCACATCATCGTCCCTGGCAGTGACATACTGCAGGGAGAACTCCCAGGGCCACGCTTTCCCATTCCAGCAACAGAGACCCAACAAATTAAGAGAAGCAGGTGCAGGAAGAGCAGAACTGGTCCAAAAGTCTTAGTAAATATCTAGCAAAACCCTGCTTATTTTTCTTGCAGGCCTTGGAGAGTAAACACAACAAAGGTATCTCTCTGACAGCCAGGAGAAGTTTCAGGGGGGAATAATATCCCTCTGAATTAGCACTTTCTTCTTAGCAGAGGAGATAACGGTGTCAAAAAGGGCATCTGTTAACCTCCCTTATGGGCTAAGTCCAACCTTCCATTTGCAAGCTGATTCTGCACCAGCAGATACTTGGTGAGAAAGTGGGAAGCCACACCCAAGCTTTACCTGGGAGAGGCTTTATAGCTCTTCTTGGAAGAAGCGTCTAACAGCAGCGCACAGAGCCAGAGGCTCCAGGTTTGGCAATGAGACTTGGCATGGAAGTTTTTCACCTGCAGATGATGAATTACAGCCAGCCTGAGCCATGAAGGACTTGCAGTCAAATGTCTGCAGTTGTTACTCGGTAGCTGAGGGGTAAGTCTGGCAGCACAGGATGGGCCTGAATACACAGTTTAGCACTGACTCCTCAGTATGTTTCGGCAGATTAAACAGAGTTAAAACGTGTCCCTCTTGAAATGTGCTGGTGAGCCAACCAGCTCACAGCTGAGAAACAGCAACACGCATCTGTGAGCACAGATGGTTGTTCTCAGAATGAACAGGAGACATCAGCACTGGATTCTCTAGTCCATCTGAGAGTGCATTTTAAATAAGTGGGAAAAGGATAAAGTAGTATCCCTTATACCAAGGAGCCTGGCAGAGTCCAGAACCCTCATCCCCACCCGTTTTGCTTCCTCTTCTCTACAGATGCTGACACAACAGCGAAGTGGAGGGTGGCATACAGGCTTTCCAGGAGCAAGGCTGCAGAAGGGAACGCATGTTGGAGACCAAGATGTTAATCCATTCCCTCCTCTTCTCTAGCAAAACCTGGCAGATTCTGCAACAGTACTTCTAACCAGGGAGTGGCAGCCAGTGCTTCCCATTTAACACGCTCTGTTTCCTGGACCACTCAAATCACTCCATTCTGGCAGCTTCCTTGCTGTAGTTGAACATCTTAACCCTGTGTCTGGTATAGCTTCCATGCTAGCAAGTCTCCTCTCCTCTCTTAGGAAGGATTGTAAAGGGAAATAGAGAGAAAACTATCATTTTGGCCATCCCTCTCAAGCTGTCTCCCTTCTCCAGCCTCAGCTCCTCAGGCCCACGACAGAGACCTCACCTGGCCCTGGACCACAGCTGTGAAAACTGCCCGGAAGTTCTGCATGTCAGCGCTCTGCAGCTCCGCCACGATCCCCGCGTCCAGCAGCACCAGGCAGAGCTGCCTGAGGGGCGGCTGCACTTCCACCACCAGCGTGTCACACAGGTCCACGATGGCTGTCTGCTCCTTGCAGCTGGTGCTGACGTGGGCTGTGCCTTGAACCAGGATGTTCCCAGGGTGCAGGTCAGCATGGACAAAGTTGTCAACAAAGATCTAGAGGACAGGCAAGTCTTAGAGCAGCTCATTCCAACCAAACCTGCCCATGCCAAAACTCAGGCAAACAGCAGAGGTTCATTTCTGTTCGCTGTCATTACTAACGTGCTTCACCCTGGGCACACGGCGAATAGCTTCTGCTGGAGACCTGCTGTGCTGAAATGGCATGGGTCCTACTCACTCCAGGGAAGTCAGCAGAGCTGTGTGAAGCAATTCTGTGTGTTTCATAGGGGTCAAGTAGGCCAGCCAGGAGTCCCACCAGGGAATGGTAATGCTCTTTGGCAATTAACCCTAAACTGGATGCACGCTTGGCCCTTGGCAAACAGTAACGCAGTAAGAATAGGCCATTTGCTATTTGGTGGCATGGGTTATAGTGAATGGTTGTTTGGCTAGTCTGGGACATCAACCCACATTACAACTATTGAAAAGTAAGGAAAACAAGAAGAAACAAATGTATGTAGCACTTCTCTGCCTCTGCTAGCTGTTAGTAGCAGAAAGGACTAGCAAGGGGCAAGCACAAGTCAGTACTTCCCCACTAACCCTCCTGGCCACCTAAGACTGCAAGACTTCCTGCCCCAAGGAGGTTATCTTTGTATTTCATAGATTCCTCCTACAAATTTGTCCAATTGCCACATAAATAGAGCTGTTTAAAAAGAGGAGATTTCTTTTAGGTGTTGGCTGATAAAATGACCTCTGATAACTTTATGTCTTCTTCATTGTTCTGAGAAACCATACACAATAGATCCATATTCACTCTCATGAACTCATGACTGCATATATCTCTGTCATAAGCTATTAATTTTTCTGCTTTCCAGAGTTAAGAGTCCAAATTATTTCACCATTCCTGTATGGAAACCACTCCACACCAGTAATCATCCTGGCTGCCTTCCTCTGCACCTCCTCTAGTTCTGTATCAGCCCTTGAAATGGAGGGTCCTCGACAGGGAGGGACAAGAACTGCACAGAGTATTCAAGAAAGAGGTATTTGTTTCACTTAGAGCCATAATGTTGTTTCTTTACTCTTTAATTCTTCTCAAAACATCTGGGGTTTTTGCTTTACTCCTAACCATTTAATCCAGCATTAGCATAAAACTATTATAGTTCCATCACTGCTTTTCTGAGTGGTAAAAGCTATTTCAGAGTCTGTCATACTACACGGACTCAGAACTGCAGGCCTCACCATCATCCTAGTATGATGTTGCAGTTACCAACTGAATTTCATCCGACACTTACTGCCCACGCACTCAGTACTGTCAGGTTCTTTTCCAACTCTGTCCCACTAGTTCTCATGGCTCCTTACAAGCCAATTGTGTCACCCTCTCAACACTCCTTTCCAGATAATTTGTGATTATTTCAACCACAAAAGAATTTGACAGCCAACAAGCTGAATCTGGCCAGGTTTGTTTTCTTTACTCTATATTTAGTTCTTCCTTTAAAAAGGCAGTTTTGGAGGAGGAGTCTCTACAGAAAGCATATTTGCTAATTGCACTGCACTTTACAGCATTTGGGCAACATGTGAATATTCATTAGCTGGATTAGTGGGTTTCTTAAGCAATGCAGGGATGAAGTTGCATAGGACCCCACCCTACTGTGGGCAAGCAGATCACAGTTCTGTGGTGGAAGCAGCTCTATGTCAAAGTCTACAGCAGTGGTATATCTAGCTCAGGCTTCACGCAGACCTGGTGTTGCATGGCACATGAAGTACAGACCCTCCCTCTGCCAGTCCAGGAGCTGTACAGGGCCCTAGCAGCCCAAGCCCAGGGTTACCATGAGATACCTGGCATGCACAGGCTGGCTCCAAAAGGCACAGCTCTATCTTTGGGTGCATGGGGAGAAGGGGAGGAGAAACAGGAAGCCAATAGGTTCTGTCTTTTGCCATACTATCTTATTACCCCAACAGAACAGCTTCTGCAGTAAAACAACCTTCACCTGCAGCCTCAGCCAAGTGCCTACCATCTTTAGCAGCATGTCCATGCCCATCTTTGCAAGGCTCTGCCTCAGCTCTGTGGCAATCTCCGCGTGCAGGTAGTGCGAAATAGGCTCACTCTCCTGAAATAAAGATGGAGCTGGAGTCAAACACACCCTGTGACCCACCTTCAACCACACCTTTACCTAGGTGCCAAGAGTTGAGGGAAGGTCATAAAAATACCCTAGAAAGGATCTGCTCAGTAGAGGCTGCACCTACTGTGATGGAGAACATGAGAGAAGCAAGGGTTTGTTCTTTGGAAAGAGGGTGTGATATAGCCTGGGACAGAAATAGTCTTGCCAGGATCACATGCATGAAAACTAAGGCTGAGAGTAGCTCTGGTCTGTGACTCCAACATCCACAAGGGAAGTGAGGCAAGCATCAGAAAGCCTCAGATTGCCGAGCTCCTTGCTTTGACCCACCACAGAGGAGAGCCAAAGTGTGGTGTTGGTTTGCAAAGCACAGGCAAGCATGTAGTGGCTGGACACACTGCTGGTCTGCTTGCTTTCAGTGTTCACTTCTATATGGAGTTGTTGGCCACCTGTCTTCTGGGATGCACTGTCTGCAAACAAAGGGAGTGGAAGAGACACGAAGGAAGGACACTGATCTTTTTAAGCAAATAAGAGAAAAATATCCTGCCTCTGATTGCTCCTTCTCAAAAAAACCCACTTTCTTGGCATGTTCTAAGGGCCTTCTCATTGCTACCACTGCTCCCAGACCCTGCCACTCTTACCTCAAACGTTTCAACCAGAACATCCGTCGTTACCAAAGGTCGAAGGGGAGTTGGGAACTTCACAAAATCAACATCTAGGAAATTTTGTCGGAAACGCTCCAGATTTCTGGCTTCTCTTTGTAAGTCAATCTCAAGGGAGAAAAAGAAAAAGCAGGTTGGAAATTAGATGCAATGAGAATTAGATCTTCAGGATTCTGCATGAGGATATGACTGTACGGTGTGATACTCAATACCAACAAAACTCGTCAGAAAGCCAGAATGAAAACAAAATGGAGTGGTGCTTCTTACATGCTTACAGCTTTCCTGATGGAAGAGTAGAGTAATGGACTGGGTAATGGATGGCTCACAATGCAGCACCTTTGAAATATGGGTGACTCTTACTACAGGCATGATGTCTCAAAAAGACCAAGACTGCCTTATTTTCAAGGGTAAGACAGATCCTTAACTAAAGCTTACTGTCCAAACAGCAAGGCAGGCAGACAGGGTAGAAGAACTGCAGCCCTGCCTCACTTTACAGATAGGCAGCCATAGCAAGAAGAAATTTAATGCAACACGTACAAAATCATCCACTATGCACAGCCCTGGCCCCAGCTCTTCAGTGATCCAGTGCCTTGACACAAGGGCATCTCTCCTGCCCACTGCTGCTGCTCAAGGAGGCAGGATAACCTTGCCTCACCTCCCCCATCTGGCAATGGGAAATATCCCAGGAATACTCCTTGTTCTTTCAAAGAGAAGCAAAAGGAAATTACAACAAGCCTCTCAGATGCTCCCCTAATCCTCAGTCTTCAGCACATGCACCAAAGGCTCTGCTGGACTGAACTGGTACTAATGACCTCGAGTCACATCTGAATACAGTCAACAGTTCACAACATGGATTTACTGTGTAGATTTTTTTGCAACAGTAGAAAAGAACTGAGGCTTTCAAAAGCTTATAAACAGACTTCAGACTCTGCAATCTAGACACACAAATGAAAGTGGCAGATAATGGTTCACTGTAATAGAAACATAAGCCTAATGAAGCCTGTAGTGAAATCTTCCTTAAGTTTGGTAGTAAGGATGATTCAGGACTCAGCCTGTAGAAGACATTAATGACTCAGGACATGTTTTCAGATCTATTTGCAAAGCTTAACTTTACTGATATAATGAGTCTGAAGACAATACAATATAGAATGTATTATTAACTTATGTGAAAGTTTACTAGTTATGCCAGTATATATACCTCAGTGCTAACAAACATGACCAGTCAGTACAGACTGCAAACATATGTGTAGGATTGAAGAGAAAAAAAGTCTGAGCACTTGTTTGGAGAGATTCTTTTCCTAAGGAGAGGTCTCTTATCAGTGTTCATCTTTCACAGTGCTGCAAAAAGGACTGCAACTATGACTAGCTAGCTGTTCAGGCTGTTCACTAGAAAACATACCCAAAGTCTAGAAAAGACTTTCAAAGTCTAAAAAAGATTTTTAAATCCAATAAAGATTGTTACATTTTTTCCATTGCTCTGCTTTTTTACTGTGATCGTATAAGCTTTCTTACAGTAACTTTATATGACTGATTAGAATAAAGAACATAACTAAGGAACAAGCAAGCTTTCATCTAACCCTTTAAAAAGCAGCAGTATGAACAGTTAGAGCCAGCTGGTAGCAGGACAAAGGGCAGTTTTGTTTCAGTGCATGGGGACCATGCCATGGCATGTACCTGCTGAATCATAAGCTTCTCAAACTCCTCCACGATCTCTGTCAAGCTGAGCCACTTGAATCCAGGGAGAAGTCCAATGATGTGGCTACCCATCTTCATGAGAAACAGATCCATCTGGACTTGTTGGACTAGCCCAGGGTGCAGGACCTGCACAAGAATGAATATGGCAAGATCAACACCCCTAACGCTGTAAAAAGGACAGTCTATTTCAATCAGCTAAAGCGATGCATTCCAAACAGACAGAACCCAGCCTATGAAACGGGAAGGTAACAAGGCTTTCCTAACTAGTCCTCAGGAGAATTCACATTTTTCCATGGATTTAGCTGTATAGAAATACATTACAACCTTCAAATGGAAAGTATCTGGGCTGGAGCCTACAGTCTCACCCAATGCCATTTTCCATTGCTGTCGTGCTCCCGCCCTCTCCATGCCATGCAGTACTGACTGCAGTGTTTGGAACAGCTCTAATGTAAGATTTGTTTAAATAAACTTTGCTGTAAAAATTTATCTGTTCCAGATTTCTTCATGTGAGGAGAGAAGGGGTTTCATTTTCTGTAAAGTGAACTAAGCTTAATATTCATTATGTTAATATAAACTGTGCCCTTGCAGGCATTTCTGGTATCCACATGCCATGTCAAAGGTGCCATAGGCAGAATATGTACCCAAGCTCTCCGGGCTGGAAAGAGCTGGGGCCACCGCAAGTCTGGATTGCAGCTGGCTGGAACCAAAGTGCTGAGAAAAGTCACCAAGGGAGATGAGCATCACTGCTCTCGCTCTCCCTGGCCCTAGCCAGCTACTCAGCTCCATGGGGATTAAAATCTGATCAGCCTCGTCTAGCACACTCCCTTTTCCCACATCTACCAGCCAGATGTACGACTTACTTTAACGGCTACAGGCGTGAGATGTCGGGCTGATGAAGGATTTGCACTCAGGAGGGGTTTGGCCATCCGCTCCGTAAGGGACATCCCACTCACAGGACTTCCCTGGGAGCGGTCTGCTGGGCTCAGCTCCTCCCTGCTCCTCTCGTCCCACATCTCCTTGCTCTTCCTCCTCCTCAGCCACCTGAGGAGACCTCTAAAGCCTGACACTTCCCACGCCTCAAAAGCGGACTGTAACT
>NW_010317440.1:722-2049 GCF_000700745.2 Antrostomus carolinensis | reverse complement strand
CCAAACCATTCTATGATTCTATGAAAACCAGCCTGTTCCCACAAGCATCCATGCTTTGGGTGAGCCCCTGAATATAGGATAAACTTTTTCTGACTGTAGGATAGTGGGATCACAGAAGATGAAGGGTCAGGATTGTCACTTGCCAACCAAGGCCACAGCATCTTGCATGGGAAGGACTTGAACACCATAGAAACTGCAGTGGACCTGCTAAAAATCAGTGTAACGGAGAAAAAGCCCCATGGACTCATATCAGGTGCTGCCTCTGCTGATTCCTCAGCCTGATGAAGAACATCTTCCCCGTTACCATCCACCTAGTGCATCCTGGGAGATCAGAACAATACCCAAAGTCAGAAATAAATGGGTTGAATAATTCAGTGAGCTCTGGAACATGGGAATGGCAGAGAGCATGGCCAGAAATAGGAAATCACAGTTAATAAAGGCAAGAGACAGAGGAAAAGTCATTAAACATTTTTCAGACAAGAACATTTTGCCACTCGCAGGAAAAAAAAAGAAATTAAACTAGAAATGAGGGAAATTTTGTTCTATAGATGGGTTTTTTGATAGGAACTAGATAAAAGCTGAAGAAACATTTGATTAAAGTTTGGGAGAGAAAAGCTATAAATAAATGAACAGTCTACAACCTTAATTTCCATTTTCTGAGGCCCAAATCCATTCCTGTGGGTCCTGCTTGTGTAAACAAGCCTGGGATTGATGACTTTTGGGTTGTAATGAAATCCTAACCCTGAAGGTATCGCAAACATGGGGTGTCACCCTGTTTGGGTGACCCACCTGAGATAGGTTGGAAGTTGGGCACTCTACATGTGTGTCACAGCCGTTGTGTCCTTCTGAAGTCCTGGTCTGCTCACTGTGTTTTATAGAATCATAGAATCATAGACTGGTTTGGGTTGGAAGGGACCTTAAAGCTCATCCAGTTCCAACCCCCCTGCCAGCAGCAGGGACACCTTCCACTAGACCAGGTTGCTCAAAGCCTCATCCAACCTGGCCACAAACACTTCCAGGCAGGAGCAGCCACAGCTTCCTTGGGCAACCTGTTCCAGTGTCTGACCACCCTCACAGTGAAGAACTTCTTCCTAATATCTCATCTAAACCTCCCCTCTTTCAGCTTAAACCCATTTCCCCTTGTTTTGTCATTAACTGCCCTTATGAAAAGTCCTTCCCCAGCTTTCTTGTAGCCCCCTCAGGTACTGGGAGGCCACTATAAGATCTTCCCAGAGAGAAAGATCAGTTGTCAGTTGTCATCTCCCTCCATCCCTCTGCCCTTCCCCAGGCTGTCTCTTTTCTGTCTCTGCAAAGGTTTTCTACCACT
>NW_010317440.1:0-692 GCF_000700745.2 Antrostomus carolinensis | reverse complement strand
CTTGGAGATGTGGGTTAGACTCAACCATGCTCAGCAGAGTCACACCCGCTCCCTTATCTTGCTAAAAATGCAATAGAGAGAGCACAAAGGAGATGTCCCTCAGCCCTTTAGCTCCTCAGTATCTCTCTCATCCTTACCTAACCCTGCCCTTGGAACCAAAGTCCCATTTTGCACCTTCTTAGCACCTATTACCTGCACCTCCCCAAGTGCTCTGCTGCACTCTGTTGTTAACCACTCATGTTGATGCAGCATCTTGAGCTGATAAATCAAATGTCAAGATGGTCTAGGAGACTCCACAGCTCTCCCTCCACCATGCAGCACTGCTGGAAATCAGGTCAGCAAGATTTCATAGTGTGGTTTAATGGAGACCGAATGGGAAGACTTCTATTTTTAGAAGTAATGAGGCTTCTTGGTGGTAACTTAACCCAGAGGCTGCTGATGCTTGTGGTTGTTGGCTAAGGTCAACATTGGAGGTATATGCAAGGGACACATGTTCCTCCTTCTCCAGGGTGAGAAAGTCTTTCATAAAATCACCCAAGATCTCCCTCATCCAGCAGCCCACCATAGCCCAATGCCATCTTGTAAGGTGAATTGTGCTAGTAACATCTCCATGTCCATAGCTGTCTCTCCCTCAGGACAGGTTCCCTCTCCTAGTAGGACCACTGCACTATTTTCCACTCTTCAGCTGCCTT
>NW_010317439.1:0-4773 GCF_000700745.2 Antrostomus carolinensis | reverse complement strand
TTCAGCTGCTGTTGCCCAACACCCCAGGTCCCTCTCTGGAAAAGACCTTTAAGATCATAAATTCCAACCATAAACCCAACACTGCCAATCCCACCTCTAACCCATGTCCCTGAGCACCTTGTCTGCCCGTCTGTTAAATCCCACCAGGGAAGGTGACTCCACCACCTCCCTGGGCAGCCCCTTCCAGTGCTTGACTAACCCTTCCATGAAGAAGTTTTTCCTCAGATCCAACCTAAACCTCCCCTGGTGCAACTTGAGGCCATGCAACAACTGAGTGAAGGCACCAGAGAAATTCACATCAAGTGGCTCTGGTCCATAAATACAGAATATCTTTGGGGCAGCCCCCTCACCATGTGGTGGTTTTGGGGTCTACCTGGTGGATATGGTCTCATTGGGGCAGTCACTGCCAGGTCTCATTTTATGGCTGGCCATGTTCTGCCAGAGTGGCTGGTCTGCTGGCTGGTGGGAGCAGATGGTCTCTTTAAAATACAACTAACTCTGCCAAGACCTGCTGCTTTTATTAGCTGCCTGGGAGCGTGCAGGCTGCGAAGTGGCACCCATCCATCTCCTCTACCATCCAGCCCTGCTGGTGTCCCCCTTTCCCCCACCCCGTGGATGCTGATGGGGTCACAGCTGACAGGAGAAGGCCTGCTGTTGAGTTTTGCTTCATATTTCAGCACGGGGAAGAATGAAGTTTTAGTTTCTGTCTTAAATTAGCAGGGTGAGGTCAGAACTGTAGCAACATTGTATGGCCAGGGCCCACCACCTAATGAAAGCACATCAAAGGGTCTTGGGGAGTCTTGCCTTCTCCATCTCCCTCTCCCTTGTTCCAGTAAGAGGGTATGGGGACATGGGTCTGGGCTTTATGCATGCCCCACAGCCACACTGTGCAGAGGTCCCATCAACCGTGCTGGATGGAGGTCGCACTGACCACACTGCACAGAGGTCCCACCAACCATGCTGGATGGAGGTCCCACTGACCACACTGCACAGAGGTTCCACCAACCAGGCTGGATGGACGTCACACTGACCATGTTGCACAGAGGTCCAATCAACCATGCTGGATGGAGATCCCACTGACCATGTTACATAGAGGTCCCATCAACCATGCTGGATGGAGATCCCACTGACCATGTTACATAGAGGTCCCATCAACCATGCTGGATGGAGATCCCACTGATCACACTGTAGAGAGGTCCCAGTGACCATGCTGGATGAAGATCTTACCATGCAGCTGGAGATGGGGCACAGCATGACCTCCCAGCCTGTGTTGGGCTACCTGAGGTGCCCAGGACACAAGGTGGGGGGATGGCAAAGCCAGCCCTAGGCACGCTGGGTTCAGGTTCTGCCCCTCACCGGGGCTGTCACTGCAGACCTACTGCCAAACATTGAGTGACACCAAGTTTGGAGCATGTGAACATTTTTTGGTAGCAAAGCCAGATTGGGACATTCTGCCCCCCCTGGGTATCATCTCATATTGGGAGGAATCTGGTTTTAAAAAATAATAATCAACAGCTCCCGGCCAGATTTTGGTATCTAGCCTGTTCCAGCTCTTCATTCTCCATGTTCACTTTGGGAGGCTCTGGTGTGAGGGACAAGGAGTTACTCAGATGACCACAGAGGCGTCAGGGCAAGTGTGAACCTCCAGGACATGGAAGAGGAGGGAAATTTCTTCCACTCACTTTGCCCCCAGAGAAACCACACTCATCATTGCATCCTCTGACCCCTGGTCTAGTGGAAGGTGTCCCTGCGGATGGCAGGGGGGTTGGGACTGGATGAGCTTTAAGGTCCCTTCCAACCCAAACCATTCTATGATGTAATTCTTTTCCAAGTCTCTGGAAGACACACCTGAAGACAGTCTATTATTTTCCTGGGTAAATGAAATAATGATGCTTTCCCCCGTGGAAAGAGGTTTTCTCATCTCCCCCATGGACAGGGCATGTAGGGACAATGGTGGGAGAGGCTTTGAAACAACCGCTCCTCTGCAGCAGAGGAGCATCTCTGACTTCGAAGGACAACAGAAATGATTCTGTTTTGTGAAATGGGTCTTGAACATGCCACACACCAGGGATTGCCCACCTGAAAAAACATGGCATACCTGCCAGGTCAGCTTTTTGGTAGTCCAGGTGAACTTTTGGAAGGCAGCTTGGCACCAGGCATCAGAGGAACGACACTCAGCATCTGTCCCAGCTGGGGTCCATCGTGCTGCTTAAGCAGAGGTCCATCTCACACAGCTCCAAGCTTTTGTAGAGGCTTTCTGTCACCTGCGGGTTGAGTTGGAGGTGTTGAGGACAAGTATCCTCTAGCAGGCCACCACTGCAGGTCAGTAACTATGTGGTAGGACATACCACCATGTTGGGTTTGTGTGTGGTGGGGCCATTTTTGGTAGTGGGGGAAGGAGCTACAGTGATGGCCCCTGTGAGAAGCTTCAGGAAGCTCCTCTGGCTCCAAGGTAGACCTGCCTCTAGCCCAGGCTGAGCCAATTAGTGACAGGGAAACGCCTTTGTGAATCCATATTTATGAGGGAAGAATTGGCCTGCACCCAATTGAGAACCTTTAACCACAATCTCCAGCTGATGGAGCTGAGCTAATGCATCTGTGCTACCACTTCGTGTGGCTTGTGGATCAGAGGACACAGCGAGTGGCATCACAAGGGCTTAAAAGAATTATTAGTCCTCTCCTTTTTCTTTACAGATGACAAAATAGGAGGAAGAGATGGATGAGGCCATCATAGAAAGAAGCACTTGATCCAAAATCCAGGGAGAAGAAAGGAAAACATGAAGTGAGATGAGTGGAGTAATTGGTGCCCGGGAGGGTGAAAGACAAAGCAGAGCAAGCAAAGAGGTGGGTGGTTTTAGAGTGTCTTTAGAATGCAGCCCAAGTAGGGTCCCTCTCACAGTTGTTCTAATTACCATCAATAATTACCTCTACCTGATGCTTTCCTCTTCCAAGCCCTTGACAGGCACTTGCAGATGGAGCCAGCAAAGATGCAAAGAACACTAGAGGTAGGAGCTGGCAAGAATGAGCCCTCTAGAAAAACACAGGAGGAGAGATACCCTGTCATGGTGTCCATGCCAAACCCACCTCTTTGAAGAGGCAGACCTGCGCCGTGGCGTTCGTTAGGGGAAAAAAAAACCTAGAATAAAATTTTTATTAAAAAAACCCAACAACAACAACAAAAAAAACCCCCAAACCCAACAACCACCCCCATGGAAAAAAATGAATAAAATAAAATAAAAAACCACCCACCAACCAACAGGTTTTGGTTTGGACGTGGGAAGCTTTTCCTACAGGGAGGGAGATGTTGTTCACGTAAGACGCTGTCTAGCTAACCTTCCCAACAGGATCTCCTGGGGGACCATCTACCCTCTACCAATTTATTGTTGGTTTTGTTGTGTTTTGGGGTTTGGGGGAGGTTTTTTGTTTGTTTGGCTGGTTTTTGGGTGGGTTTTTTGTTTTGGGGGGGTTTGGTGGTAGTGGTTTTTTGTGTGTCCAACACACCGTGGTTTTATCATCCACTTCAGCTTCCTCCAGCATTCTCCTGTGACAAATCGCTCAAGGAGCTGCAAAAAAAAATCCCCCGTGGCCATCTCTCTAGGACATCTTGTCCTTCCTAGAGTGGGAAGGTCTCCAGGACTCACACAAGTCTGTGGCCCCTGCCCTGCCATGGTGTAACCACCCCACACAGGAGGGTTTCACTGACAAAGGGATTGCTCTGGGCTGCCGTTCAACAGGGAGATGAAATAATCCTGATGGCATCATCTCCTTTGGCTTTTCTGTCACTCCAGCTGTTCCTGCTTCTCCTCCAGAGATGCAGCTGCCTTTGAGAAGATGATGAAGGGAGTGGAGCATCTCCCTGCTGAGGAAAGGCTGAGGGAGCTGGGGCTCTTTAGCTTGGAGAAGAGGAGACTGAGGGGTGACCTCATTAATGTTTATAAATATGTTAAGGGTGAATGTCAGGAGGATGGAGCCAGGCTCTTCTCAGTGATGCCCAATGGTAGGACAAGGGGCAATGGGTGTGAGCTGGAACACAGGAGGTTCTGCTTCAACTTGAGAAGAAACTTCTTTCCAGTGAGGGTGACAGAGCCCTGGGACAGGCTGCCCAGGGAGGGTGTGGAGTCTCCTTCTCTGGAGACATTCAAGACCCGCCTGGACACCTTCCTGTGTGATCTCATTTAGGTTCCTGCTCTGGCAGGGGGATTGGACTGGATGATCTTTTGAGGTCCCTTCCAATCCCCGACATTCTGTGATGCTGTGAGAAGAGCTGAATTGGAGGAGGAGAGGTTTTGGCATCTGCCTACCCCCATGTCCCCTGCACTTTCTGAGGAGCCCTGTAAGAGGAGTGAGACAAACACTGGCTGTCTTGTGTGGACGTGTCTGGGTTTCAGGGCAGCCTTTCCTGTTTGGACACACACGAGGTTCAGGGTGAAATTCAAGAAGGTGAAAATCTGCAGATGGCACATCCAAGAATATATCAAAGAGAATGAAGCTCCAGCAGCTCTTTCCATGCAGCCCTGGACATGGTCACAGGCTCATCAGGGATCCTCACCTTCACCTCATCTCTTCTTGCAAAAGGGGCAGAGAGCCTGCGGCTGCCAAGGGTAAAGCTCAGCCCACAAGGAAGGGGCTGGGGCATGGGGAGATAAATGAACAAAATAATTAAAAAAACAAATTTTTTAAAAAATAATAAATCCCCCCCCAAATTAAAAAAAATAAAAAATAAAAAAACAAGTAAAAAAACCCCAAATTAAAAAAAAAACAAATTAAAAAACC
>NW_010317438.1:0-12352 GCF_000700745.2 Antrostomus carolinensis | reverse complement strand
ACCATTCTATGATTCTATGATTCTATAATGCAGAGGTGTGAGAATTAATGGAGAACTAACCCGTCCACCCAGAGCCACAAGCAAAGCAACTGCCATCAAGGGTACAGCCCTTATTCCCTGCTACATCAGTCCTACACCAGGCTGATATGACTGGACTGACTTAGACAACTGCAGCCTATAAAACCCACCTGAACTCTATGACACATGGACCTACTTTCTTCAGTTCCACTGCCACAAAAACCCCTGCACCACCCCAGCTGCTACAGAGTAAACATACTCTGTGACATGAAGTAAAAGTATGTCCAAATAATTATTTGACAATTTCAGAGAAATTTTAATAACCAAAAGAACTAACTGTATCTCCAAGCCCCACAGATACAGCTAATGGCAACTGCAGTCTGTAGTCCTGCTAGTCATTTTGTTCCGAGTTCCACCTCTCAAACTGCACTTATGAATAAACCCTTCTATTTCAGAAATGAACAGATTCCAGTGTAAGGTGATGCTGAAAACCTGCCATACAGGGTCTGTCTTACTTCCTGTGACTCAATACATTGTCAAAGATGTTTTGGCAATGGTCAAGTCTTCATCAACGAAGGGAAAAAAAAAAAAACCCAAACTTTAAGACTATTTTTAATTTTTAAAAATCTCCAAAATTTTAATGAAAGAAGCAACTACTTCTGAAGAAAAACACAGACCGTAAGAGAGTATTTTCAAAGCTTGTAATGGACCATAATTCAGTAAAAATACACTAAAACTGAGACACAGAATCACAGAATATCTCAAGTTGGAAGGGACCCATAAGGATCATCCAGTCCAACTCCCAGCTCCTTACAGGAGCATACCTGTAAGTAACTTTTCTTAATTGTAAAAGATTTCAGATTGCTTTTAAATAATCTTAAATTTTTAATTATGACAATAAATAGGAACATTCAGTGCAGGGTTAAGAAACTGTACAGAGCAAGTACATATGAAAGCTGTTGCTTTTCAGCAATGTATCTGATGAATCTCCTGTGACCCAAGGCTTCAGATTTCAATTTTTGGCACTGGATTCCAACAAGTCTTTTGCTTCATTTATTTTTGTTGCTAAGTATGGTGATCCACCTGAGAAGAAAAAGGGGAAAGGAACACCATTTACACATTAGTATTAAGAACCAAACTACTTCACTTGCAGCATTCCCTTTATTACTTATTAGCTCCTCCTTTCTAAATTGATCCTTTTCACACAACTGCTTAAAAATTTACACTTTAAGAACCAAACTACTTCACTTGCAGCATTCTTTTTACTTATTAGCTCCTCCTTTCTAAATAGATCCTTTTCACACTTAAAATATACTTAAATTATACTTAAATATGCTTAAAAATATACAGATATGAAGTAAACCAATTGATAAGGAAACATGAGAAATATAATCAAAACTGAAGTCACTGAAGAGTAACACTGAACAATTTGTTTCAGAGAGAAGACTGAAATCTGAAAGCACTTTACATCAGTGTGATTTAGACTTCCAGTGCAGTGCTGCTGCAAATGTATGCGAGGTCAGCTGTCTTGAACATTTATCTAAAGCTAATAGCTACTATTTCCACTCACTCCAAAAACTAAGAGGTAAAATTTTATAAATAATTTTGACAAAGAACCACTAAATGTGTGCACACGCACACACACACTCCAAGCCTCCCCTGTGCTAGACGCCCAGAATTACCAGCCAGAAACCATCACATTAAAGCTATTTAAACATGGTATGCCTTCTAACTTCTAGTCTTGAACACTGTCATTGCTTTACGCTCCATCTAACAATCCGATTACAGTTCAGCGGTCTTTTTGTGCTTGTTTTTTTTTACTCTCCCCTTGAGTGCCAACCATCTGCCTACAGTCACCAAAAACAACATTACATGGTCTGTATCAGTAACTTACCACTTGGTATAATACACCTATATTTTTGTTACATGTGATTCCAGCAGCACTGTGCACCGAACAGCCTTTTCCAAGGCAGCTGTTCAATCACATTTTTTCATTCATCATTTCATTCATTGTATTCTATTCATCAGAAAAGATAATGACAGAAGAAACACGCAGAACTAGTTGTAGACACATGTATATAAAAACAAAGCGGCAAGGTTTGCTTAAAGACTTCCTGAGGACATTCCTGCAGGAATCCAAATCATTATAAAGTCACGTCATGGTGTAATAAAACAAATGGAAAAATTAATGGAGTTCTCTTGTTCCTCTTTTGGTTTTGTTTGAATGTAGCCCTAACAGGTAAGACAAACTGGAGGAAAATGAGGCAGGGTAGGGGAAGGGTAGAGAAATAGCTACTAGAAAATGAAATTATTTTTTTTCTTTTTTTAAACCAATTCGCTTTATAGCCAGGAATAGATTTTACCACATTGAGCATTGCTTCCTTCAAAGAGTAGACAAGAGGATCAAAGAAACAATAAAGCCTAAAAACTGCAATAAACAATGTATCCCAAGTAATTTTTAAACGTGTATTGATTTTCTACATGTCTAGAGTGCAGTATCTTAAAGTAAATTCAAATCTGCTACAAGTGTTTTCACTACATTTACATCTTTAAGTGCCATATTAATTCTGTAGCCCTCCAATTAGAGAAAATTCAATCTCACATTTGCCTAAGTGTTTGTTTATAATTAGGGCAAATCCAAAAGGTTTCTCTCTTCCTCTTTTTCTGTGAACAAGTATTCTTTCATAAAATTAGTAACTGATTAATTAGCATACAATGTATCAATACAAAAACACTTCTAAACTGAACTTTGAAAAGGTTAATAAACAACCATTTGGGGATGTTATTATGCAAACTTCTCCATAGTTCTTATTTATTTATTTCTGATAATTCTCTCTTCAACACTTGGGATCTCAGATAACATATGTAACTTTAAAAATACGTAATTATTGCCCTTTCTTCTATCAACTCCATCTGGTAAAATATTATTTTAAAATAACATTCTAATCCTGAATATTATTTTTAAAGGCATGCCTGTGATACCCACAGTAAGAAGAAATCAGGACATATACATAAGCAAACAAGTCTCTCTGTGATGCCACATGTTCAAGACTACTCCAGGCCCTAGCTCTGCAGCTGATTAGACAAGATTTTTTTCTACAGCCATGCCAGAAGAGCTGCAGGGGCAGCACAGAGGCACAAATCCCTTCAACTGGTGTTCCTACAGAGAAAATGCTCCATCTTAATAGCACACAGGAGGGCTCACTACATCCATCCAAACCTACACTGTGCCCAGCTGCAGGTGCATTACAGCTGTAAGAGTGGGTCGTTAAAATGTACGATCTTCATAAAGGGAACTGCATCTTTAGGTCTTCTCAACATCCACACAGAGATTCATGGTTCTGGCTCTTGTCTCTTAAGTACTGCTACAATAAACCTAGAAGTTTGTTATAAAAAAAGTTTTGACCTAGTAAGTACTCTAATGGTTAAGAGGCCTCTGACCATCATAATATACTAGAAATGCAGAAGATAATTTCTCTTCTATGTTTGTGCAGCTTACACATTAAAAAAGTGTAAAAAATGAAAATTTAAAATCAAACACACAGGGCATCTTTAGAATTAAACTGAAGGGTGAAGTCAGCAAAGAAAAGCATCAGCTAAACACTTCCCATGGCCAGTAGCCACAGTTACTTTTTCCTTTTCTTAAAATGGGGCACTGGCAGGGAGCTCTGCAATTCTGTCAAAAAGATATAAAACCCCTACGATTTCCCCTTTTGACTTCTGAAATACAGTGCAACTCTTCACCATCTGTTATTTTAAAGTAGAAACAGCAATGAACATATGGGCTTTCTTTCTCAACCAGCTGTAGTGTAGTTAAAGTTATAATAATAGCCTTTCTGTAAGATAAATTTACATTAAAAACCTGGCCAGTAAAGCAACAGTGCCCAACTTTACATTTTTTTTTTTTTTCAAAGTGAATTCCAGGAAGTCTGAAATTCATCAGTGATGTACTTAGTGACTGCAGAACATTTCCCCACAAAGAGTTACTTTAATACATGCGACTGGTCCACCTCAGTTCAAAACAGGAATGTCAGTTTAATGTAAAAATATTATAGATATTTTTTTCTTATTTTTGAATACATTTTTTTAAAGTGTGGAAGACTGGTCCCTGAGCTCATAGTTTTAACTGAAGCAGCAGAAGTCTAGAAAACAACATTAAAGAAAGACGGGTAAAACCACGGTTCATAAAGCCCAGTTTATTTGAGAGAAGACACACAGAAGCTCAAGTCTATAAATAAACAACATACATTTGCACTCAGCGTGGTTATTTACACTATCAGTAAACTTAAAGGATCTCATTTAAGCCTTTTCCTTTCCAGCTCTGGTTAAGAAAAATAATAATCATTTACCTTTATCAGGATGATTCAAAATCATGATTCTTCTATGGGCTGTTCTGATTTTGGCCTTGCCAGCAGACGGACTGCAAAAATAAATTGAAGTGCTTACCATAAATGCCACTGCGCTCAGGCTATAAATTAACAGTTTATACTGGCTTCAAAAATAATTATAACTTGAGATTTTCACCATCTTGTGGACAAAGCAGAAAACTGCATCTCTGACGAAGTAATAAAAAGGCAAGTAAGACACACTGAGAAGGATATCTTTTAAAAGCCTGTGTATTTGACACATAACAAATTATCTTTCAGATTTAAAAAAAAAAAAACCACAATAAATCCATTAATTTAAAATCAACAATTTTGGGGGGAAAAAGAAAAGAGAAGAAAAAACCCCCAGCAGCTCTGGAGTGTATCTAGCTGGTTATTCTTATCAGTAAACACAGAAAACACATTTTTTTCCTCTTAGAAAATACATATTTATATGACCAGTAACAAAACAACAAATATTTAATATTATCACATTTTGTTCTACTGTAAATATTTTTATAGCTGCTATAAATAATTCTTCTTTCTGCTGCAGCCTGAAAAATACCTTGTATTTGTTATTTTTGCAAAGCTGTTCAATGTGTTGCATTCAGGGACATGCTGATTTACAAGTCCTACATAATGCTGTTTCCTTCAATGCCAGATACATAAAATACGTACTTGGTCTAAATTAAATATGTACCTTACCAGACAAATAACCACTTATGGATGCAGTATGCCAAGACAATAAGGCTATCGTAAGCAAAAGGACAGTTCGAATGGTTTAAGATTTTCAGAATTTATTAGTATGCAGAAATGAAGCAGTGTTTTCCACTTCAGGTGACTTCTTAATCAGTGATGATTCAATCAATTAATCTTTTTGTAGATACAGTCTGAATGCAAGGTATCAGCCTAACTACATTCCCAAGGTAAACAACCTCTAATTATTATTCTGTCACAGGGAAATTGAGGTATGTTGCAAAAAGAGTTCATAGAACTGCATAAGGAAAGAATACTTCAGTGAAACAGAAAGTAAGAATTAAACAGAGGGTGGAAGGCCCTTAACTATATAATGCAAAAATGAAACTATTTGTTATCAGAGAGCTAAAATAACAATCATCTATATTTTCATTTGTAAAGCTGTTGTTTTAATAATAAAAAGGAAAGTTGGTATACCACATTTAGAAACACAGATAGCCAAAGCATAACTGTGGAAAAGTTGCAGTTGCATATTATGGAAAATCCTGCAGTTCTGCTCCAAGAAGCAACTGTGAAAATAGTGTTTTACATCAAATTTGCAAATATTTTATGAGATACTACTTATCCCACGGCCAGATTAGTCTCTAAAGATTCTTAATCACTATCAAAAAAACCTTTAATGTCAAAACCATATTTTTGTTGCACTGGTACAGCCTCACAACCTGAGTCACACCAACGTCATGCTGCCTTCTAACATCACCAACTCAGGGAGAAGTCTATCACCTTGGTGGGAACAGTCGATATGCTGGCAGGACTGACATTCTGGGGGACCTGGAGAAGCTGCAGGAACAGGATGACAAGAATCCTTCACGAAATTCAACAAGGACAGACACAGAGCCCAGCGCCTGGGAAGGAAGAGCCCCTTGCTGCACAACTGCTGCATCCGGTTTTGGGACCCCTGTACAAAAGAAGACATTGTCCAACCACAGTAGGTCCAGCAAAGGCCACCAAAACAGTTGGGGGTTGGAGCACTCACCCTTTGAGAAGAGGCTGAGGGAGTGGGGCTCATTCACCCTGAAGAAGAGAGGGCTGCTAGGGGACCTCACTGCAACACCCCAGCATCTACAGGGAGCTCATAAATAATGTGGGTCCAGGCTCTCCACAGTCATGCATGGTGGGAAGGTGAGAAAAAAATGGGTACAAATTGAAATGGAAAGTGTGGGCTGGACATAATACTTTTTCATTCCAAAGACAGTCCAGCAGTGACAGAGGTTGCCCGGAGAGGATGTGCATTCTCCATCCTTGCGAGTTTTTCAAGACCTGCTGGATAAAGACCTGAGCAACCTGCTCTGACCCCACTGGTGGCTCTGCTTTGAGCAGCAGGTAGGAGTAGAGACCTCTTGAGATCCCTCCCAACTTGACTGGTCTTATGACCATATGATATACCTGTGCACTAAGATGCGTTTAAAAATAAAATAAAATATTTTTTTTTAAAAAGAAACCAAAACAAAAAAACCCCCAGAGCCAGGATGATTAAACCTTAAATACGTTTGGTTTTGTACACTTATACAACATACTATGTATTTTTTTAGTGTAATAACCTCTTTTTTTTTTTTTGTCACAGAATCATACAATCATAGAATGGTTTGGGTTGGAAGTGACCTTAAAGATCATCTAGTTCCAAACCCCCTGCTGTGAACAGGGTTGCCAACCACTAGATCAGGCTGCCCAGGGCCCAATCCAACTTGGCCTTAAATGCCTCCAGGGAGGGGGCAGCCACAACTTCTCTGGGCAACCTGTGCCTCACCACCCTCTGGGTTAAATTTTTCCTCCTAATATCTAACTTAAACTCCCCTCTCTTATGTAATCATGTTTTAAGAATAATGATTTAAACATTTTTAACTACTGCATATAAATATTTTGTACATTAACAAACAATGAAGTTATTTCCTATGGAAAGAAAAAGTATGCGTCTGGTTTCATAGAGTAAATGGTACAATACAGAAATTTTTATTAATTTTTATCTAGAATTTTAACTTATGATTTTCAGACATATTTGCTAACTTCAGAAGTTCAGTGTTACGGATCCCTGTTAAAAAAGACAGGGATCTTCTAGAGAGTCCAGCGGAGGGCCACAAAGATGATGAGGGGCCTGGAACATCTCCCATATGAGGAGAGGCTGAGAGCTGAGACTCTTCAGCCTGGAGAAGAGAAGACTGAGAGGGGATCTTATCAGTGTCTATAAATATCTGAAGTGTGGGGCCCAAATGGATGGGGCCAGGTTCTTTTCAGTAGTGCCCAGTGACAGGACAAGGGGGAATGGGCAAAAACTGGAACACTGAAAGTTCCAGACAAACCTAAGGAAAAACTTCTTTACTGTGAGGGTGCCAGAGCACTGGGACAGGCTGCCCAGGGAGGCTGTGGAGTCTCCATCTCTGGAGATGTTCAAAACCCACCTGGACACTTTCCTGTGCAACCTGATGTAGGGAACCTGCTTTGGCAGAGGGGTTGGACTAGGTGATCTCCCGAGGTCCCCTCCAACCCCTGTGATTCTCTGATTCTGTGATTTGATAGTTGTAAACCATTGTACTTGAGACAGTTAAATTTTGCTAGCATCTATTTTGTCTCATGTTTGGAAATCACTCCTAACATTTTCATCTCCCATGTCATCTCAAACATTCCCCCATCTCTCCCATCAGCAGTTCCTTCTACAGAGCACATAGTTGTTATTATTACTGCTATGTTTATACTGAATTTCAGTAATTGGTGCTGCTTCAAAACAACTAGTGCAAGAACGCCAAAACTTCAAATTAGTCAGTATTTCCAACACAGTACTTTGTAGCTTTGTGTTTAAACTATGTAAACCTTTTACATAGTTTAAACACAAGTAATGCACATGCATGTTTCTACCAAAACCCCTGCAATCTTACGGGATGGTTATTAGATAACATTTGGCAAGTGTAATGGACCAATATATTTGAAATTTAAAAGCTACCATTAAATGCTCACCTTTACCATGGCTTGTATTTATTATTTATACTGCCAATGCATACTCAGCGCTTGAAATAATGAAGAAAGTCTTTGCCTCAAAATTTAATATGACTTAGAAGTGATGACACAGAGGACAGGTGTTAACGATAATAAGATAAAGGCCTAGACAGATCTAGTTTGTGCATTTGTCCACACCCTGCCATTTTCCATAGAACTTTAACACTTGCTTTTTTCTGTGGCATTTTTAAGTATGTAATACAGCAAACAGTGAGTTAAAACTGGTCTAGAAAAGTGTGTTTAAACACTGTGAAAATTCCCTATAAAGATGTTAGCCATGTTTCTATACAACTAAAGGCTCAATCCTTTAACCATGAAGAACTTCTTTCCTCAAATGTGACTATCTTGATATTTGCCAGACTCAATCCAAACACAACAAACAGCGTCACTGTTCCCCGTGAAGAGTCAAGTTATTAAAGGGGACTGATTTCAGATGTGATGAAACTTCAGACATGTACATGAGCAGTGTTCAGGCTCGGCACTGCCACTGTAAACACACCTTAATGAGCTGCCATGTGCTACTCTGGAATATCACTAAATTTGCCCTTATAAAGTGAAAAGGTTACATTATCAAACTTCAAGACCAAAGGAAATATTTCTGAAGAGCGTTCCTATAAATCTCTTACACAGTGTGCAAGCATGAAATATTTCAAATAAATGTAATGTTTTACTTTACAGTTTCTTAAAATGAATGCTAAACCTGCATAATTTCCATTATGTTAGAAGTAAACACAATTATCACACTGAACAGGACTTTAAGTCCCAGTTTTCACCATCTGAAATATTTTCTTCTGGGTATAATTAAAACCATCCTCCTTTCTTAATTTTTTTTTTCTTTTTAAAAAACTTAAAATTCAGAACTGATCGAAACCATAAGTAAGAAATCTACTACCTAAGGTCAGATCTGCTCCTCTCATCTAGAAAGACCTCAAACTCACCGCCTGCTTTACAGAAGACACCGAGGTGTGTGTTACCATTGGACATCCATGTTTTTGAAAAAATCCACTGAAAAATCTATTGAATACTCAGCCTGGAAATAATTTCCCATACCTACTCTAAATGACAAGTCCCTCCAAGTATTTTTGTTTGGAATACGACACAACTTTTTAAATCCAAATAAATCAGAGTGGAGAAAGACAAAAATAATACTGACTTATGAAAAAAATTAGCAAAATTGATTTATTTTCCTTGTTTATTAATATAATCTACAATATTACTTACCTCAAGGGGTTTTTTGGAGACCAGGCCATGTGATCACACTAATTAGCACAGTATGCGCTATTCTGATTATTTCTAGAGCAGCAATTCTCCACTGCAGTATGTTACCATGCCTTCAAGCCAAACACAAGTTGCATGTTTTATTAGCATTTTATTGTTTGCTTTTTAGCTTAAGCAGAATATTAGAATGGCTTATAAGCCATTAGAAGTCTTTAAAAAAAAAAGTAATGATTTTGGTAAGAGTACTGCCCTTCTCACAACATGCATTTTCTTCATTCAGTATTTACCAAACGAAAACATGCTAATGGAACATACCCACCTTACACCTAAAATAAGACTAGCTTCTCGCCTGCTCATTTTCTGTTCAAATCCTCCTTTGTAGTACAATGAGAGACTCTAAAAAAAAGAAAGGGAAAACAGGCAAGAATTAGTTTCATGAACAAGGTGCCAGGACCTAAGTCCTATTTATATGACCTCATTCAGAGCATTACATTCATCTATAATTCATTTCAAAGGCATGGAATGACTACAAACCAGATAATATGAAAGGACTTCGGAGTGTTAACACATACAAAAACTGACTTAAAAATAACTAGATGTGTTTTTACAATCTTCTACTGCTACTAAGAGATATTAATAGCTACAACCATTGTCTTCAGGCAAAAGATTCAGAAACAAAGTACATACTAGTATCAAGTGGTATATTGGGAAGGGCAGGGGAGGGACAGGTGGAAACTTATTTAGAAAAGCTTTTGTACTACTGCAGTGAAATGGCAAAAGTCACAATACTTTGGCATCCAAAGAATTATGGACAATCACTCTGAAGTCCAGATTTCTACAAAGAAAGTAGGTAAAAACAATAATAAAAGGGTAAGAACAGATAAATACACCGATGAAGAGTCAGTATGTTTTTTCACATGAAGGAATACTTTAAAAAATATATCAGGACTTCTTTGAAGGAAGCCTGAAAATTAAACAAAAAGAAACAAAGAGACAAAAGGCTTAGCATAAAACCACAACCTCTATTTCAGGAAATCACTGAGCTGGAGAAAACTGGAAAGTAGCAGAATATATGGGGAAATCCTAACCAACTTTTGCTTTTACTTCTTCCCCTAGACACTGATGACAATTAGATACAGGATCTGGGGTGAGGTTTTTTTAAACTCATTGGTATGTGAGTTAAGAAGGGGAGAACATACACAAGTGGAAAAAAAACATTAGAAAGAAGGAGATGGAGATGAGAGTAAATCATTACAATTAATTGTCATAGGGAATAGGTTTAAAGTATATTTTTCAACCATAAATATATTTTCAATTAAAAAAAAAAAAAAAGTTACTGAACCACAACTAAGGGTTAGCAGTGATCTCCTCACTGTAGATGTTTCTATAAGAAGACTTAAGGACTAGTCCATTGCTACACAAATAATAATCTAAGCTGCACAAGTCCCAGAGGCAGCAGATGCAGCTCCAAGACAGCATGCCTTTGGGAACTGGCACACAGAAATCACTCAGCAAGACTGAAGTTTTTTCCTCAATGCAAAATCTATCAACTGGGGAAAAATAAGCTTCTTTTGCTGCTATCAAAGGGAAGTCTGTCCTGAGAGCTGAGATTATTTACCTCCAAGTAAAAATGTGCCTGGCTCTTAATAAAACACTTTTCTCACTAAATATATCCATTCACATTCAGTGAGAATTTTACCTTATGTTTACACAAACTCTTTCTTATGTAATTTCAAAAGCATTAAAGCATTTAAAGGGTTTTGTCTATGGTATCCAAGCAAAGCCTTTAATTAAGCTTAGGAGTGACATTCAGCCAAAAGCATGGTTCAGAAATACTTCACCTATTGCTACCATGAAGTCATGCACAACCACAGAAAAGATATTATGGTGTGCTACTATGATCTGAAATTAATTTTATCTTCCTTCCTCCCACCCCAAACCATACATGAAATAACCACTACTGTAACACTACAGGTATCAAAGCTGAAGCAACTGTGGACACGCCATGCCTACAACAAAAATCTCTTGAGAAATCGCTGCTATAGCTACACAGTAAAACACACACACACAGAATCACAGAATGTCAGGGACTGGAAGGGACCTCGAAAGATCAGCTAGTCCAACCCCCCCGTAAGAGCAGGAACCTAAATGAGATCACACAGGAAGGTGTCCAGGCGGGTCTTGAATGTCTCCAGAGAAGGAGACTCCACAACCTCTCTGGGCAGCCTGTTCCAGTGCTCTGACACCCTCACTGTAAAGAAGTTTCTTCTCAAGTTTAAGTGGAACCTCCTGTGTTCCAACTTACACCCACTGCCCCTTGTCCTATCACTGGACAACACAAAACAGGTCTCTAATAGTGCACACTGACATTAGAGGTTAGACTGCGTAACACTAAGGGAACAAACAAGGCTTGTCCAGTCCTCCAAGACAAAATGATGCTGATGATTTAATGGCTACCAGATAACAGCCTTGAGGAGGTAGAACTGCACAGAAATTTGCAATGATGCTGAGCAATTATTACAGCCAGCAGAGAAAAGCACACTAATATCCTCTGAAATATTTTCCAGAACTTCTCCCAAAGCAGATTAGGTACAGATGGATTTCTGAAAAGGTTAATTCTTCTCTGCCCTTCAATTCTAGCATACAATTCTAATGCAGGAGGACACTGGTTCACTATTTAGGTAGAGAAGAGCAATATTTGAATTAATCTATAACACAGCTAGTCTCTGTTCTTGGCAGATTTAATCTAAAATACTATTTGAAATAAGAGAATAGGAGGGATGGCTACAGGCTTAAACTCAGAAATACTTTTTCAACTTTTTAAAGCCTTGTTCCTTGACACTGTTCTAACCTTGGGAAGCCTTGATTTGGTTCACTTCCAAAAGGAATGAAAAAAGAAATGCTGTTGTCTGTTCCTTTGACACATAAGCAAAAAAAGTTTCTGAAATTAATTAATTGCTGGTGGCCTTTTATGATAGGGTAACAACATTGGTGGATAAGGCTAAAGC
>NW_010317437.1:0-7774 GCF_000700745.2 Antrostomus carolinensis | reverse complement strand
ATTTATATTTATATATTTGCTCATGTTTCAGGGGGTTAAATCTTTTCTCAGTCCTACTCCTAAAAGTCTTTGGAGACAACTGCCACCAAAACCAAGTGACATTGTCAATCTGCACATTACTGACCAGCATAAGGCTCTGGTGGGTCTGGTCATCTTCGACCTCTCACGAGGGTGGAGCTGCTGATTTGGAAACAGAATTGGAAAACATTCAGATGCTGGGACATGCGTGTACTTGCTGCAAAGCTCTTACAGGTGTGCTAATGAGAGACAGCACTCTGCTCATCACCAGCCTGAGACCTTGGAGAATATTAGGAAAAATACCAATTTGCATGTCTTGGGGTTAATTGAGGAAATCTCCGATGGAAAAATCTTGCTGTCACTTTCTGAAGCCTGTTCTGAATACAAATTGTATGTCTCCACAGGATGTTGTGAAAGCTTTTCAACTTCCTCGCAAACCTGTAGAAACAAGGAAGGTTGTTAGCTCACAGAGCTCACAAAGGAAGTTTTCCTCAAAATTTCATAGTCACTTTTTATCCGTGTTGACATTAACATGGGACTCACAGACCAAACATGGAGAATACGTGGGATCCTCTACCAAACAAACAGGAAAGGGGCATGAATATTTTCTCAGATATTACCTAGACCACAGGTTTTTCAAAGGAAAAGAGACATTTCTGCTTGCAAAAAAAATTCATTTCAAGTGGGACAACTCCCTTACTTGATGCCTTTACTCAATGCCAAGTTTCTTGTGGATAAAAAAAATTACTGGAGATTTTTTCTTTAATTAAGATGAGAAATTGTTTGACAGTGTGCAGTTGTCTCTTTGAGAAACTTAGAAAAGTACAGAAGAAAGGAACTAGTTAATTCACCTGATACTGATGAAGAATCAGTGCAGATTACTGTTATCCCAGCATCACAATGTGCTTTTTCATCACCTGATCTTCTAGGGGGAGCTTCTTTGCTTTTACAACTGTTTTGTTATATGCTACTGTGAGATTACCACCAACAGTGCAACTCACAACCAGGAATCCAGAATATTTCTATGTTTAATTGCAAATGCTGTGTGATTCTCTGATCATTTGCTCAGCCGTTAGGAGATATTATAAATGTCTTGCTCCGTGTTAAGTCTGTATAATTAACTTCTCTTGTTGAAACACCTGATTTTTTGAAGAGTTTATGGAGAACACCAGGGAGAGGCATTGGTTTGATGCTGATTTTAAATGAATTATTACTTGATTTTCAAAGTTAGGTTTTAACAGTTTTGACATTCAGTCTTTTTTTTAAACCAACATGTCCTACAGACAAAAAAGATTTAAAATTAATTAGAAAAAGCAAGAAAAAAGAGCAAAAAGACCAAATTTTGCCTTCAGCAAGAGTTCCATAAAACCAAACTCAATTCCTCAATGTCCACTAGAACAGGAAAAGTTTACCAAATTCCTTTCACTTACATTTTTGCAGTTTTCTCATTTGAGCATTCAGACATAGCTGTGCAATGCTGCTGATTTCAACGTGTGGCAAAGGGTATAATTAAAAGCAGAATTCTACCTTGATTATCACTCTGATATGTGCACTTACTGGCAGTCACAAGATGATGAGCTGCTAAAAGCGTACAGTCATGCACAGTATTACAGGTAAAGTAGCGTGCCCTCGTTTGGGGTGGCTTTCTAATTAGTGCCATGGAGGTACCAGTGAGGGGAAGAAGACCTTGGGGTGAAACCCTGAGGAAGATGCTGGAGCTATGTGTGTGTGTGTGTGGCTTTGCAATGCCTCTCCAGTGCTTTCTTGGGTGAGTACCAATTCTCCGTGCCTAAACACCGCATCAATGAAGTGGGGACAAGCACACATTATTCTTTCTCTTGCAAAGACAAGAGACATATAGAGCTCCTGGAGAGTGTCCAGAAGAGGCCACAAAACTGGGGAAAGGTTTAGAGGGGAAGGGTATGAGGAGAGGCTGAAGTCCCTTGGTTTGTTCAGCCTGGAGAAGAAGAGACTGAGAGGAGATCTCCTGGGGGTCTAGAACTTCCTCCCAAGGGGAAGAGGAGGGGCAGGCGCTGATCTCTTCTCTTTTTTTTTCAACCAACGAATGCCAGGAGCAGAGGGAATGACAGGAAGATGTGGCAGGGGAGGGTGAGGTTGGCCATGAGGAAAATGTTCTTGAGGCACCCAGAGGGTGGTGGAGCACTGGAACAGGCTCCCCAGGGAGGTGCTGATGGCACCAAGCCTGACAAGATTCCAGCAGCATTTGGCCAAGGCCCTCAGGGACATGGTCTGAATGTTGGGCTTGTCCTGTGCAGGGACAGGAGTTGGACTCCAGCATCCTGGTGGGTCCCTCCCAACTCACAACCTTCTGTGATTCTATGGTTCTATGACATTGAGAGGATAAATAAAATTAATTTGTGCCTGAAATAGTAAAGATACGTACTACAATGGTGAACTACACAATGAGTACAGGTTTCAAGATCTGTCACAAGCTGCTGAAGGAGAAATAAAAATCAATTTTTTTTCACCAGCGTTAACATGGGAAAAGCAACCCAGGCAGTCACTTTTGAAGAGAAGTTAGGAACAAAAGGAACACGTGTGGTAAAATGTTATAATAGTCAGAGCCAGAAGATCCTACTCATTTCCTGTAGGAAGAAAGTCACCAAGAATTGGAAAGGGGAAAGCCCACATGATTAAAAGAAGAACAAGATTGACTTCTCTCTGACTGACAGTCTGTGCATCAGTGCTATTCTGTTTCAAGACAGTCACGTTCCGTTCACAAGGTAGTACAATCAAACCAAATATAAAGCTGCAGAAAAGCACAATGACTGGCAGTGAGAACATCAAAGATTCACTTCGTGGTGTAAGAAAGAGACAGAAAATTAAATCTCCAATGGGAAATAAGGTTGGAACCCTTGCTAAGGTTGACCAGAAAGACTAGCCCTAAATACAAGATATAAACCAGCAAGTGCAAGACTGGAAAAAATAGGGTGTTGTGGGTGCATTTAATATGTGACATCCATGATTCTCACAAGGTGTTGGGCTCAATTTCTTCACCTTAGTCACAAGGTGGGAATGAGCCTGGTTAACCCATAGAAAAGTTGCTGCATCCTAAAGTTTTATGCTATAATAAATATTATGAAAAAGACATGGTTCCCTATTTACTCTTTATTATGAAATTACTTTAAAGCTTCAATGATTTTTTGGAGTGAAAATGAATTAATATGGATGTGTTTACATACAAATATGTATAAATATTTTTTATAAATATATACATGTACTCACATCCCTAAATACTTCTATATACAGCTTGATCAAAAAAGACATCTGAAACATGTGACTGGGACATAGACACTGAACTCATTTCCTTGCCAGACAACAA
This sequence comes from Antrostomus carolinensis, assembly GCF_000700745.2. Taxonomy (NCBI): domain Eukaryota; kingdom Metazoa; phylum Chordata; class Aves; order Caprimulgiformes; family Caprimulgidae; genus Antrostomus; species Antrostomus carolinensis. Next base: position 4,413 of record NW_010317437.1, on the reverse strand, counting down.
CCTCCTTTGCCCACAGAATTGTGACTAATTTTTTTAGGACGAGGACTAAATTTTCAAAGGAAGCTTGGCATGTGTCAATACCATAAAGCCATGAGCAAGGGCTATCTCAACACCTTAACATGCTATGTCTTCTGAAAGCCGTGATGACTTACACCCATCCAACGATGGACAGCTGGGATGGGCAGCTCCAGCCTCTGCAACCTTGTCCAGGGCATCATAATGGTGCTTGTTACTGCATTTAGTGTGGCCAGCAGGTTGAGGGAGGGAATTCTCCCTCTCTGCTTCGCTCTCCTGAGACCCCACCTGGAGTACTGTGTCCAGTTCTGGAGCCCCCAACACAAGAGAGACCTGGAGCAGCTAGAACAAGTCCAGAGGAGGCCACGAGGATGATGTGAGGGCTGGAGCAGCTCTGCTGTGAGGACAGGCTGAGAGAGTTGGGGCTGTTCAGCCTGGAGAAGAGAAGGCTCCAGGGAGACCTTCTAGCAGCCTCCCAGTACATGAAGGGGCTCCAGGAAGGCTGGGAAGGGACTTTGGCCAAGGGCAGGGAGTGAGAGAACAAGGGGTGGTGGCTTTAAACTGCAAGAGGGTAGGTTTAGATTAGCTATTAGGAAGAAGTTCTTCACTGTGAGGGTGGTCAGACACTGGAACAGGTTGCCCAAGGAAGTTGTAGATGCCCACTCCCTGGAAGTGTTGAAGGCCAGGTTGGATGAGGCTTTGAGCAACGTGGTCTAGTGGAAGGTGTCCCTGCTGCTGGCAGGGGGGTTGGAACTGGGTGAGCTTTAAGGTCCCTTCCAACCCAAAGCATTCTATGATTCTATGACATAGTATATAAGGGCCTTCCCCCTTATAGGTTTCACAGTCCGACACCAACTCTAGGTGCTTGAGGCTTTGCTTTCAAGAAAAAGAGGATTCTTTCTTGTCCATCTCAGCAAATAAGTGCTGTTATAGTGCATCAGAACATTCACAGAACATAGGCTGGACAAGCGAGACCTTTCCCACCCAGAGCAGGCTTGTCTTCCCATTTCCATCTCTTTGACCCCACTCTAGACTCCTCTTGAGGAGGGGATTCTTCCACTTCCTTCTGCTGAATTGAACCTGTTGAGATGGGTCTTTAATGTGCCATATGTTCATCGAGCTGCTGGGAGAGACCTGTGACCCAGACCTTGCTCCATAAATTAATCCCTCACTTTCATTCACACTAACAAACTAAACGGTGTTTAGCAAAGGCAAGAGAATGGCTCTTTGCCCTCAGGCCAAGTGGTAGGGCTAAGCTCACTGTCCCAAAACAAGGGTGGCCATGTCCACACCATTCACTGGGAGTGACCCCTGGTTCATGCTATACCCTCTGGTGTGCCTGGGGATTATTTGGGTCAATGTTAGTTGACGCAGATCAAAACTACGCCAAGGAACATGCTGACAATTTAACATTGCCCTTGGACCCTTGTAGCCCAACACCACAGACATAACCCGAGCTTCCCATTTTCAGAGTCAGGCTAAAGGGTCATGTTTCCTCTTCCTCTCCTTGCTGCAATTCATATTTAAATGCCAAGTAAAGTTGCAAAGCTTCCACTGAAAGGACATAACACACCTATACCTCATGCCGGGATAGCAGCCCAAGAGCAGATGAGAGATGGGGGTTCAGAGTCTTCAGAGAAAGGATCAAACTTCAGAGAAAGGAAGGCACAAAACCCTGGTATCCAGCATCCTGACACAGAGCCCCATTCCCTGAATTCAGGAAGAAAAACCAGTCTTACAGTTTTGTTCTGGTACTAAAACCTTCCTACCAGATTGAAGGTCTGAAATGAGATTGATGAAGGAAACCTAAAATATGAATCATGACCGGTTCAGTGCCTAATAGCATCCCTTGGCGCAGTTTAGTTGAGGACTTGTCAGTGTGAGGTTAGTGATTGGGCTCAATGATCTTAAAGGTCTTCTCCAATTGAATCAATTCTGTGATTCTGTGGTGAGTACCTGTGGTGGCCACACACATGCTTGGGAATGCAGGGACTCAATGATCTTAAAGGTCTTCTCCAACTGAGTCAATTCTGTGATGAGTACACTGGTGTAGCATCCACACACATGCTTGGGAATGCAAATATTACTAACTTGAGCATCTCTAAACATCAGCTACCTCCTGGGTTATACAACAACCTGACTGGGACTCTGATGAACCAGATTTAGGAATGGCACATCTAATGTAACCGTTAGACCCATGAAATCTACCCAAATCCTTTCGTGAGTCTTGTTTTTAGTGTCTCTCAGCCTCATTTTCCTGCCTATAGAAGGAGGTTCACATTTCTCCATCACTGTCAGTGAATGTAAGAATGTAGTGAAAGGCTCAAAACGACGTTGGATAAGGCTTGGAGCAACCTGGTCTAGTGGAAGGTGTCCCTGCTGCTGGCAGGGGGGGTGGAACTGGGTGATCTTTAAGGTCCCTTCCAACCCAAACCATTCTAGGATTCTATGATTCTATGACCTGGAATCAAGCTGGAGAGGCTGCGTTGAATTCCCCAGGCTTCACTCTCAGAAAGCCATGCTGAAATGGCAAAGCTGATTCCTCTACCATCTGCCCCCATCCTGAATCCTCTATGGGGGCTGATGGCCAAGGTTTGAGGCACATCAGATGTGCATAGGAAGGAGTCTGGCTCAGCCAGTTCTCAGCAAGGTTATTGTTTGGTTCACCAAGGTTGAGACTTCTCTAGTTCTGTCCCGTTTCCAAAATCCACACTGTCTCTCTGCAGCGAGGTACCTCTTTCTTCACCTTCTTCAAGGTGTTGCAAGTGAATACCAGCTCAAGGAAGGAATTCTGACATCCTGTTCATTTGGGAGAGTTTCTGCATCTTAATATCAGAGGAGAGAGCCAAATACATGAACCCTGGGAGGATTGGGATTGTGGCATGGGGACATTGCACCAGGACTGTTGGGGTGTGCCGTGGAGAAATGCCTTTGTGCTGAAAATGCACCCCGAGATCATTAACATACTGTATTTTGTTTAAAAAGTAAAAGAGTTAATTTCCTGGAAATCTCATATAACCCCAAATTTCCAATTCACTTCCCTTCTGCCTTTTAAATGGTGCAAACAAAGAAGGAAATGGTTACTGGTGGCCCTCAAACTGAGCATTGCAATGTAGCAGGAGCATGACTGCAACATGGAAAAATCTCTGCTTCTCCCAAGAGTCCGAGGTTCCTGCATGCAGAGGGACTGGGAGAAGCTGATCCCTTCACACCTCCCTTCTGCATGCCTCCAACCATCACATCTGTGAGTTATCACAGCAGTATATCCCATGACAGCCTCTGTTCACTCATCGTCTATTAAAACTTCAACACTTCTCCGGAGCCACAGTTTTCCAAGAGCAATTTGCCTTTTTGTAGGTTCATCTTGTATTTTATTGTTCCTAACCCATTTCAGTCTGGATTAGACTGCGATACAAACAGCTGTCCCTTCCTCCTTGTGATTTACCATTCTGCAGGAAATCTGAGGGATACCTGGGACATTCATCAGCAGTGCTTCTCTAGTGATCTCTCAGTGACTAAAAAAATAATGTGGAAGAGTGTCAGACCTTCTGCTGATCTACGTGAAACTTTCATAAACATCCCAACTCTGGACAGTAATTCTCCTGCGTGGATTGCTTTCTGAGACCATCCTGTACAGAATCCATAAAAAGGAGATTTCATTGACGTGGTTGTGTTATATGGTGCTGATTCAAATGCTTTTCAGAAGTCTGAGAACTTTCTCTTTACCCAAAAAGCAACATTCATTTTGGGCACTGACTGCTCACTGATGAACATTATGAAGTTTCTGGCTGTTCAGTACAAGTTACTTCCACAGTGTCTTGGAGAAGGAGATAATCCCACCCATTGCATGTTGATAAGGACTTACATTAGGTGAGACAAAGCTGAAAAGAGCTTCTGCACTTGTCCCAATATCCAAGCCTTCTTAGTCCTCCCTGGTTTTGGGCAAAATTTGGAAGCAGATGTTGTGCCAGGAAGCACCAGCCAATCTCTGAAGCACTCACAAGAGCATCCTCAAATCATTTGCTGTGCACCAGCCCTGTGTTTTGGAAAATGATAAATGTAAAGATCTGGTTTTGTTTGACCTCCAAGCTTTGAACAGGCAATGATTGCCCAGCAGGTCCATTGCTCCCCCTCTCCAAATAAGCTCCTTTGAGGAGGGCAGATATGTACCATCTGCACTCAGAACAGAGCACTGGGCTGGGATGTTGGGACAGAAGCCACTTTCAAGGTCAGAAGCCACCTTCAAGCCACCTTCAAACCCCTCCCTCGCCCTGCTGCCCACGCTGCTCTGGATGCAGGACACGGATATTGGCCTCTGGACTGCGAGCAAATGTTGCCAACTCATGTTCAGCTCTTCATCCACCGCTACCCGCAAGTCCTTGTCAGCAGGGCTGCTCT
>NW_010317436.1:0-28676 GCF_000700745.2 Antrostomus carolinensis | reverse complement strand
TACCTGAAGTGTGGGGGCCAAATGGATGGGATGAGGTCAGGCTCTTTTTGGTGGTGGCTGGTGACAGGACAAGGGAAAATGGGCAAAAACTGGAACATCTGAAGTTCCATACAAATTTAAGGAAAAACTTCTTTACTGTGAGGGTGACAGAGCACTGGGACAGGCTGCCCAGAGAGGTTGTGGAGTCTCCATCTCTGGAGATGCTGAAAACGTGCCTGGATGCTTTCCTGGGCAACCTGTTGTAGGGAACGTGCTTTGGCAGGGGGGGTGGGCTAGATGATCTCCTGAGGTCCCTTCCAACCCCTATGATTCTGTGATTCTGTGATTCTGTGATCCTGATTGATATCCAGACTGTGTTTGAGATTTATGTTCTGCATTCGTGTGTTACTAGCATCTAATTCAGGTTTGAGATGAATTGTTAGATTTAGGTGTGTGTGGGACAACTAAGCAGCAGGTATGTTATTAAGACTTTGTTTTTGTGGAAGAAACTATTTGCAAGATTGTAAGAATGTGTATCACCCACCACTGAAGTCCTCTGGAGTTTGCTTTATTTTCAGTGGATTTTTCCACTACAGTCTTCCTTACACCTGTACACTCTGTAATACCTGCAATTAAGATGCATTTTCTTGCTAAATATTTTTTACTGTTTCCAAGTATTTTAAATATAAAAACAAAATAATTTACTGATGCAACATACCAGCATGAGTTGGTGCCTCACTGTACCTTTGAGTTATATTTAAGAATTTCAGTGATGCTCCATTTGAAATCAACCTACCTCCTTTTACTCTTAAAAAAAGAAAATGTGACACTGACTGGAAAGGAAAATACCTAGCTTAAATGTCACAGAATTAGAAGGTTTGTGTTGAAATTTGTATGACTTGTTAAAAATATAAAATCTATCTTGACAAGGAATAGACATAGAAATGAGCAATTATTCTGTTGAAAAGCAAAACTGTGATGATTATTTTTACAGTGATAACATTCTGACCTCAAGCTACTTCTTTTTGCAGAGATAATTTGTCACCTTCAATTGCCAGTGGTGTCTGTGCAGGTAGCCCTTTTTACTTATGCAGCATTTATTTCAAGTTTGGGTCTAAATTTGACCCTTGCTCACAGTTAGACCTGTCAGTGGTATGTGAATTGTGACAAGAAGTCTAATAGAATTTTGAAAGAGGGATGCTATTTCAGCAATGATGAATTTTCCCCTGTGAAATGCATTAAGCTGAGGGTTCCTTCAGCGTCTCTTGCTCATCCCAGCAGGTTCTTGTACAGCCCTAAGGATCCAGGATGAAGGCAGCAGAAAAAAACTTAGGAATTACATAAAACTAAAGAATTTTTCAGATTAAATAGTGCTCTAGTGTGGAATATTGCCACTGTGGGCTCTACTCCCAGGAGCCACGAAGATGATTAAGGGAGTGGAGCATCTCCCTTATGAGGAAAGGCTGAGGGAGCTGGGTCTCTTTAGCTTGGAGAAGAGGAGACTGAGGGGTGACCTCATTAATGTTTATAAATATGTAAAGGGTGAATGTCATGAGGATGGAGCCAGGCTCTTCTCAGTGATGCCCAATGGTAGGACAAGGGGCAATGAAAGTAAGCTGGAACACAGGAGGTTCCGCTTAAACTTGAGAAGAAACTTCTTTATGTTGAGGGTGACAGAGCACTGGAACAGGCTGCCCAGGGAGGTTGTGGAGTCTCCTTCTCTGGAGACATTCAAGACCCGCCTGGATGCCTTCCTGTGTGATCTCATTTAGGTGTTCCTGCTCCGGCAGGGGAATTGGACTAGATGATCTTTTGAGGTCCCTTCCAATCCCTAATATTCTGTGATTCTGTGATTCTGTGAATGAAATAGGAAGAAAACCAAAATATTACACTTATTTTTCTCTCACAGCAGCCATATGTTTCGAGTTACTGTTAAACTGGTATGATAGCTTCTGGAAGACCCCAGGTGTGTTGTGGAGAATTGAAAATGCTGTAGGTGCCAAAGCTGGTAAGTCTTGAAATGCAAAGATACTAGAATAGGCTTGTTTGTTGCGCATTTTTATTGAGGGGAGGAAAAACTTACTTTTCACAGAATCACAGAATGTTAGGGATTGGAAGGGACCTCAAAAGATCAAGAAAAGATTACTTTTATTTGACTTTAACTCTCACGATATGAAGGCTAGAGAGTTAATAGAAGCTGAAAAAAACCTCAGGTTTGTTTCTTCTATCTAGTATCTCTAAAAAATAGCCAGAAGACGAAAAGTTTGTTCAGTTCCAATAACATGCCCCATCATGTGTTACCTTTATTGCTTTTATTATAAATGGCTGGAATGGAGTCTTGCTTTGTGTCCCAGTTTGCAAACAGAAAGCCAGATTTTATTTTAAAGCAGTCTACTTGTTTATTTCATATTAGGTGCAGGAATGTCTAAATATATGTGTCTATTTGATATTTATAGCATTTTCAGTGTTCAGAGTTCTCAGAGTCCCTCAAGAGATGGAAGGGAGCTATAGGGCAGTTTCCTCTGAAGTCAAAATTACTGTGAGTTTCGCTAAAACAGGATGTTTTCTCACAGACTAATGCCTTTATTGCAGTATTTGTTGTGGTTTTCATTAGAATTGATGAAAATAATATATATATATAGCAAAAGCGAATCTCACACTGTGAGATTTGTTAAAGAAAATGGGAAGCATTTGTTCTTAACTTCTAAAGACAAGAAACTGAGGCTTTTCCAATGATTTTCAACTGTCACTGGACTCTGTTTCTGTTAGCTGTATAACTCTTCTACTCCGGTGACAGAGTTAAATGAATGCAATCTTTTTCATTTACTCATTTCTTATGCTTTTGTACTTATGTAAGAAATTTTGAAAATAATGCATTAGTCTTGCCCTAACTTTAAAAAGGCAAAATCCAGAGATTTTTTTTTTTTTAATTTATTTTGGGAGGGGGGTATGGAGGGGTACAGAGAAAAAAACCCGCTATATTTGTTAGAAAGGGAGGAATGCATTTTCTTGATTCTTTACCATGTATAATCATCCTGTTAAAAAGAAAAAAATTAAAATGTTGAGTTCAGTGCCATTAGGATTGACATTTTATTAGTATGGCTAAATGTTTTTCCCACATCCCAAAGGTAAGATACACCGCACAGTGCTGATCCACTGAAATGGAAAGAAACAGATAAACTGACTTTCAGTCAGGTCATACATTCAGTAAAGAGATTACTCTCGAATGCCTGTAAATGCACTTTTTAGCTCAGTTTTTAATAAAGATAAGGCAAGCCTTTTCTGAGAGGGAATTTCACATTGCACCTTCTGAGTACTGAACCCCAGGTAAGGATTGGAGAGGCTGTCAGGGATTATGGAGAGTTTAGGAAGAATATGAGCAGAGGGCTTCCACTTCTATCAAAAAATATTCCAACCAGCTGCAGCTTGGACAATGTGATGCAGCTATCACTTTGCCTTTTTTTGAGAATGTTATATATTAGTTGAATCAGTATCCATTTTGTAGGCCATGAGCGAATTAATTTGAACTGTTTAGTTGTATTCCTTAATGGCTTTTGGTTTTCTGCATTTAAATGTGTTCTGTAATGTTTTGCTCTATATTTTTGTTTAAACTACAAAAGAAAGAGAAAGGAATTATTTTAAAACTTAACTTTCTATTAATTAGCAGTGAAGAAACTATATTTAGACTACCGGGCTATATTTTTCATTATTATGCATTTCTCAAGAAGGGAGTTCATAGACTTGATAGAGTTAAATACGGTCACTCGTAATTACTGTCAACAGTCACTGTGAAGTTCATCCTGCATAACTCTGTGCTGAGTTGCCCTGGGCTCCTTTCATAGTCCCCAGAGAGAGAAAGAATCATCTCCAGGGAGTGATTCAGCTCTCCTGAGGCCTGAATTGCAGTCTGGAGATCTCTTTTACTCCATGTGAGGTCTGTATGGTCTGTATGATGACATTTCCAGCTTCAGTTAGGCAGGATTAATCTAAACCTATTTACGTATTACAGAGATTTCTCTCTTAGGTAATTTGAATTTATAAGATACATTTATTTTAGGTTTCAGAAAAAATACTGCGTGTCTTTCACACCCTACGTTATGAGTCTTGTCCCATTCAGTAGTGAGAAGAGGACAGTTATGCTCTGATGCACTGAAGACTGTGATGAGGAGCGGCATATTCTTACATGTCTGATCACCTGACAGTCAGCAGGATAAACCAACCTTATAGTTGTGTAATTAAGCCGATTAGACTGTAGAGAAAGATCTTCATTGCTCTTCTGTTATGTTTCCTTAAATCTTTTCCAACAGAGTTGTTTCTGTGAAAAGCCACTGCTCCCTCCATTACTGAATATAGTTGACATTTTAAGCTTCTGCTTGAGCGCTGTGCTAACAGGCTGCCAGGTCCAGTTCTGGTTTGTGTTACTTGTTCGCTTGGAACGGAGTAAATTGGGAGGCAAGCTGTCAATACATGCCATAGAGAGGAAGGCTTTGCCATAGTAATGCAACAGAATGAGAAGAAAAACATCTTCATCTGGATATATTATAAATTGTTGCCCTTTCTTTTATCTGAACCTTCTCCATATTTTTCTTTAAGAAATTTTCCTGTTCTGACATTAATGATACCCTATTTCTGTGGGAAAGTGAATTCCTGCAAGATTCTTCTAGATTGTCAGATAGAAAAGACATGCGACGAGTGCTGTAGAGTCAGTCTGAGCCCTCCATGCAGCCCACCACTGCAGGCAGAATTTGTTCATGTCCACATGATGTTCTCTGGCTGCTGATTATGCAACATTATGATGACAGGACATAAAAATGTTCCTGCAGAGAGAACAGGGGTTCACAAAAAATTTCATCAGTTCAGAGTTTTTTTCTAAAGCATCCCTAAAATAGCATTAGTACATTGTAAAACTAAAGTTCTTGCAAACTTTTTTTCACAGTCTGCTGAAAAATGAAAATGGGAAGAGAAATAATGTGATAAAATAAATGAGATACAAGAACAGGAAGAACAAAGACAAAAGTTATAAAGAATTAAGATGTAGGAGATATGTAGGAAGAAGAAAGACAGAGACTAAAGAAAGTGATAATACACAGGAGCCGAAATGTATTATTCAGTTGAGGACCACTACAATACTTATGATCACTTAAAAGTTGTGCAAAAAATCAAAAGCAAATTTAAAAGGAAGAAGCAAGGAAAAAAATTAGTGGAAAAACCATGAAAAATGTGAGATCAAAAGGATTAATTTCACTTAACCTTACATTCAACTGCATAGAGCTTCTGCTCATGCTTGTAGTGGGGTATGGAAGTCTTACGTTCCCATGATGTAAAGGTGTAGCATTAACTGTTTTGAGAATTTGCAGTACATGTCAGATAATATTCTTCACCAAAAGTCTATCTTCTGTCAACTAACTGACCTGGGAGATCATGCAAGAGATCAGAGTAGACCAGTGAGCCTAAAGGAAATCTAGTTTGACCATTGCAGAGAGATGTGTCCTTACTATGCAAATCTTAGATTTAAATTAGAAATTGTGAAATCTTTGGAGTTCTTCCAAATAGTGTGACTAGCTAGCGAGGGAGATGTTGTACCTGGTGGTGCCGTAGAATGAATGGCCACATCGCCCTCCACATATTACAAGGTGGTGAATAAATAAATAACCCCCAGTTGTTGAGAGCTTTCCTCAGATATTTCATTTTATCACTCAGTTTACAAAGATAGGTATTTTATTACTTGCCCTACTTTGCTTCTCCACTAAGGAAGATTTATGAGATATATGGAGTTGTAGGCAGTTCTTTAAGCAAATTCAATGAGAGGCTGGCAAAGTGTTTCTTTTAGTTTTAGAAAATTAAACATTAACATTCCTACTTATGGCCAAGCTTTCTTTCTCTGGCATAGCTCTATCTGGTGCCCGGAACCTGCTGTTTGGAAGCAGTGGGCCTGATTCTCATTCTCCTCAGTAGACAATACAGTGACTAGATAAAGGGAAGTTAAACCAGTTGGGATAGGGCTCAGATAGGGCTTGGATAGGGATTAAAATGTTGAAGTCTATGAATTTGTCTCCAGTTACATGTGAGTTTCTTATTCCTGGCAGAGTGGAGTAGTGAGGTTGCAATGGCCGTTTCTGTGTGCCTGTAGAGTCCAGCCTTGGTCAGAGCAGGCCATGGTGGTCATGGTGGCAGGGGAAATGTGCCACAATCTCTGCTAGCACCTGCTGGTCTTTTGAGTGCCTACAGAAATGCAAGCTTCTGTTCCAGCCTCATGAGTGTGGTGCTGGATCAGGAAAACAGCTCTGCTGCTTTTTACACTTTTGGCCTTAATGTATGTTGGATCAAAACAGATTGTATCCTGAACTGAGTGAAAGTGGTCTTTGTGTCGTCATCCCTTACTTGCACCAAAGGAACTCCTAATGAGTTTGCAAGCATCCTTCTGCTTTTTTTGCTATATCAGAACCTTAGTTTCTGGATTTTCCTAGCACCTTTCTTTGTTGCTACAACTCATGATTTCTTAAACAGCATATCTTAAGATGGGAGATGGCTGCTGTAATTTACGACTAATTCTTTGACAGTCATCTTCAGAAAAAGAAATAAAAAGTTAGCATTAAAAATAGTGATGCTATTTTTTTTTTACATTTTTCCTTTGCATTAAGGATTTGGAAAATACATCAGCTGAGGTACATGACTTGAGGTAGATTTAGGCCTTAACTACTGCCAGTCAGGCTTTGCTAATCTGGAATACTTGTTATCCCACAAGGCACAAGAGGATGGATAGGTACTGAACGTGTGAGGAAAGTGACTGTTTATACATAATAGATGTGTGTTGACTATCACAGGTGGAAGGATATGTACGCTTCTGTGGCGTCCCTGTCCACTCAAAGGAATGAAAGGTCAGAGTTACTGGTAGGAGGAACTGTGTGATATTTACTCTCTTCTCAAAGGCTTTTGAGAATGCAGTGTTAGCAGGGTATCACCTCTGCCTTTCCTCAGGAGCAGAGGTGGAAGCTCCAGAGATTTTGTAGTACTTTAATCCTTCTCTGTGCTGCCATGCATGTTCCCCTTCTGATTCCCACTTGTCCTTTTGGAGGTGGGTGTTCTGATGAGCTGGAGGTGGGGATACAGTAACAGTTCCTCTGGTGTATACAGATACCACTTCTCATTAACAAAGAAGTGAGTTGTGGTGAGCAGTAAGCACTGGCAATGACATATGGCCATGAGGAAGAAAGGGTCAGCTTAGGTCAACTGTAGGGTCTTCCTTTCTGGATCCATGGAGTGGACAGGTTTGAGACTCTGGTAGACCAAGATACCTTTCCCCTGTGGGTGGTTTCCATGGCATGAGATTTTAGAGGATGCTCTAAAGAGCTGGTGCGGTTTTGGGAAGTTAAGTGTGAGGCTGTGAATGCAGGAGGAGAGAAGATGAAAGAACAGTGGCAGGAGCTTTGTGAAAATGGCTGTGCAGAGATGGTGGCACCTTCTTAGTAGAAACAATTTACTATTATTAATCACAACTCAGCTTTGTTAGAAACATGGCTTGGTGGGGATTGAGGAGGGGGCTGGTCTTCCAAAGGAAGCTCAGGAACCATATGCCTGTGTACCACATGCCAGCCTCCATCTCTGCATCCTGGACTCCCAGTTCAATTTGTGTTAATTAGATAGAGCACACATTCCATGGCTGGGGGACCTTATTCAGTGTCATAGATTTACAGCATTAAAAAAGAATTTGTCCTATGAGCCTATAGGTTTCAGTCAGAGAGAGATAATGTTGGTTGCAATTGCTGTGGGTGTCACTGTCCAGAACTGCTCGGTGTCCTGTTAACTGCCTTCTCCTTGCCTGACTGGTGGCTTCTGTTTCATCCTTAGTTTCTCCCCTGGTATCTGATGGTAATTATGAGTGTGCAAGACGAATGGCACTGGCAGATGCCGTAGGTGTGCAGTGCAGGCAGGTTTTGCCCAGGAACCCTCCTGCGCTCTGCCTGCTTTATTTCTGGTTTTCAGGAGCCCTGCTGTGTTAGCGCAGAAGCCTGCCCAGCACGCTGTGCCGCACAGCTGGAGGTGTAAGCAACTGTCTGGTAAAGATGGGGGTGAAGTCATCTGCTCTGTTTATGAACAAACCAAACCTGAATCCAAAGTTCGGTGGTTAATACTGGATTAAACATCTTGGATGCTGAAATTAAACTCCTCATTCAATGCAAAAATTTAAAATTAAATATTACTTAGCTTTGGTTCTGAGCACTAAGTAGCTCTAATTTCAGTAGGTGTTTCTCTGTATTCAATGCTTTTAAACATCAGGATGTTCCTCTAAATAGGAATACAGTTGTTTTACTGCGAGCTCCTGTGCACAGTGCAATTCATGGCCTGAAATAGTAATTCCATTTTACTGCTCAGCATCTGATTGCATTGCCTTTCAAAGCAGAGAAATCTGCTGAAGAGAAACATTTGTGCTGCACAGAAGAGAAAAGGGAGACAACTTGTACTTTTTCAGTGGTCTGATTCTCAATGTTCCTCCTGAACGCACTGGAAACGTGAATGTAAATAATGAGAGAAAAAAATACTGTACATCACTGTGAAACCACTTTTTATCTACTGAAGTTGGAAAATACCTACCGAGCTAGTAGAATTGACAAAGCTTTGCTTTCCAAAGCACTGTGGATACAGTATGTACGTTCATTTTCCTGATAGGTGATGCTAAAAATGTTACTAAAGTAAAATTAATCGGAGTGCCCATGCCATGAATATCACAGCACATCCCTTTTCCTCTTAATTGCTTATTTGTGCTTCTTTAATTTTTGAAATGCTATCTAATTTCCTAGCACACAAACTGCTGCAGCTGGAACATCTGGAATTGAGGATGGTGGGCTGGCAGCATGTTTTAGAGAAAGGTGTTCCACCCTCTTGGTGGGTGTAGAGGAGCAGGAAGATGTTGTGAAGGGTTAATGGCAAGAGTGGAGATGTGAACCTGTAGCTTTTCAGCTGGAAGGATTCTGACCAGTGATCCAACAGGTTCCCTAGTGGGAAGCTGAGTTTAAGCACTGCCTAAATTACTGGAGAGAGGTAACTGCTGTATCAGTTTGCTGATGTGTCTGCATTCATCAGGAAATTTTACAGAGAATGGAAATTCTTCTGCTCCACATTTCTAAACATTAATTTCTACCTGAGTGTATTCTTTCAGTTATGACCACGTGCTTTAATGTCTGTACTGTCCTGCACCTTTAACGTTATGAGGGAACAAGAGAAATTGCAATGAGATATTTTTTCTAGAGATGATACCAAGCAATTTAGTGTTGGGTTTGCAAGTTGTGCTGTACATATAGCTTCTTAGAAAACACCAAGTTGAAAATATTCTAGCATGAATGGTCTAATATTTTTTTTTTTCTTAATAACTATTTCTTATTTGGGTACTTTTCTTGTAAGGTCTTTTGTGTACTACAAAGAAGGATGATAGCAACCCACTTACTTTAGGAAATGAGCTTTTCTAGTAGTGAACTTCTGTTTCATAAATTGCAAGATAGAGAAATTTGATTTGACAAATTTTGAGGTGGAAGTGAAGAAGAGGAATGGACAGGTCCTGTATTGGTTATAAGGCTGTCCATGTATTCTCTTTGAAAGAACAGGAAGAAAGAAACCATTAGAGAGGAACAAAACTGCATTCGTAATCTTTTCTAATAGCATAGATGTTAACACCATGGGCTGTATAATGTGTTTTGGTTTGTTTTGAAGGTGAACTTAATGATCAGTGCTGTTTTAGTAAAAGAAAACTATGAAACCTAAGGTCATCTGTGATATCAGTTCCCTTTTAAAAGTCAGTTGAAATACAATGTATGTCCTTCAGATGGCATTTCTAGAAGGAAAATTTAGACTAGGAGTCAGCCTGTTCCCAGCTGAAACCTTTACTTCAGGATGCAGGTAAGAGGCCAAAACGTTTAAAATCGTCACTGAATTTTACTGTTATGGCCTTTGGAACATTAATTTTATTACAGGAGCTGAGAATAAAATAGAAACATAAATGCTGTTTTGGGTTTTTTTTTTGTGAACCTTTGTTTTAAAAGACAATTGGCACAAGGATGGATCACTCTGTCATGATGTTAAACATAACAAGTTTAGGTGTTGTCAATGATACATCATTTTATGGGGTAAAAAAACAAATTAGTTCATTCTTTTTTATTCTCTCTTCCTGTAAATGACAGCTAAAAGGAAATCACCTATCTATTTCCAAATGTCTCTTTTAGCCACCTGCTTTCTGAATTTCAGAGATGCTCACTAACAGCCCTGGTATTGCTTTGCCTCCCTGTACTATTTATAGTTAATATCAATGCAAGAAGTTGTTTGTTTCTCAAACTGTTTTTCTTCTGGGAAATTAGGGATGTATGCCTCCTTTCAGTATTGACCTTAAGTGTTTCTAACCTACCTGTGATCAGAAATAGAAACATACTGCAATTCCCCGGTTTCCCACAGGATTTAAACCCTATTGTTCTCTAAAACTGCAAAGTGACATTCATGGGGTCTATAAGGCAGTGATCTCTTTTGCAAGATTTCTTTCAAACTGCAGTTTCGCAAGCCTGTTACCCCTGATAAGTTTCCTGGTTTGCTATCTTCTCACATATCATGTGTCAAGCTGACTCTTAAGAGCTGGCTAGGCACACTCGACAACTGCTGGTGAAAATGAAGAGCATGAAAAATAAAATGTGAGTTGCAGAAAAGCTCTTGTGATTGCCCTGGATGAGTCACTGAAGTAGAAGTGAGATGGCTTTTGGTGAGGGAAGGTAACTGACTCCAAGAGTTGCCATTCCAGCCTGTCCTGTGTGGCCTATTTGGTAAGAGGGACAGAAGGTGGGATGAGAGGTAAGGAAAAGTAGTTACTAAGGCGTTCCTCCTCCACAGAGTAGCGAGGGATAAAAGAAAACAAAACCAAACCCTTGATGTAGTTCCTCGATGAGCTTAACAGCTTTGATGAAGGGAGTTGGCTTCAGCAGTGGCAATGTGGCCTCTTTGACAGTCTTGGTTCACAGGGCAGAGGAAGGTCAAAAGACTTGGACCTGGAGGAGGAAATGTTCAGCCTTCTTTATAATTAATCTCAGAGCTGAATTGATACCCATTCCTAAAACATGCAGGCATTTTAGATCATAGCACCGATTAAACACTCTCCTGATTTGGCAGTTGTGAAGGCACCATTAATTCTGGAGTGGCAAGAGAGAAACTGTCATTACAAGAGACAGGCACTGACCTGAGAGATGGCTGACGTCAGTGTCACAGCAAGTGGTTGCTGGGAAAGTCACTTAGAAAATAGATTGCTTTTGCCGAGGGTTCCTGGTATTAGCATGACTCTGCAGAGAAATGATTTTTGAAAGCTCCTGTCATTTCTTAATGCAGGCCTTGTTTTGCTGACTAGCAGAATATGTTAAAATCAGCTTTTCCTTTTGGTATATGGTACCTGAAAGTACCCCCAGTTTCTCAATGGAGTGGGCTTTTTGCTTTAAGACAAGTGACAGCATCCTGATTGACAAAGGTGCTTCCAGCTTTTTGCGGTGGTTTTGAAGCTCTCTGATTTTTGCATAAGCAGGATAATGGGTAAAAATATTCTAGCTGACATATAAAGACACATGCACATTATTATGTTAGCAGAGGAGATACCTTTTGTTTTAAAGCCATTTGTGGGGGAAAAAAACAAAACAAACAACAGAAAAACCCCAAATAGGCAATGATCATGTAAGATGCTACACACAGGCAGGTGTCAGTGTTGACCTCTTTGGGCATCCCGAGAACCCAGGAGTATGTCGGTGGTGAGGGGCTTGTGGGACTGACATTTCAGTGACCATTGGTCCAGCACCATGCACAGCATCTTCCAGGCTGAAATCATGGGGATGTTTCTTTGACACTATCCTTAGGAAATCTGGGGAGGGAAGTGGAAGGAATGAGAGGACTTTGCCTTATTAATTGTGTCTCTTGTATTCTGTTGCTGTACAATGATCGTTCACTTTTAGGATTCCCCTGTATAATTATAAATCTTTAAAATGGCAATGGAAAGTCTGTCTCATACAGACTTGTTTTTCTCTGTCCTGATTTTTCGGGTAGCCTCAATAAGATTGTCATACACCAGAAACTAAAACATACAGACATCAATAATCTCTTACTTTTTTCATGTGTGTATAATCACAGAATCACAGACTGTTAGGGATTGGAAGGGACCTCAGGAGATCATCTAGTCCAATCCCCCTGCCAAAGCAGGTTCACCTAGAGCAAGCATCACAGGAAAGCATCCAGGCGGGTTTTCAGCATCCCAAGAGATGGACCCTCTCCAGCCTCTCTGGGCAGCCTGTTCCAGTGCTCTGTCACCCTCACCGTAAAGACGTTTTTCCTCATGTTTAAGTGGAACCTCCTGTGTTCCAGCTTGTACCCATTGCCTCTTGTCCGGTCACTGGCCACCACTGAAAAGAGTCTGGCTCCATCCTCTTGCCACCCACCCTCTAGATATTTATAAACATTAATAAGGTCCCCTCTCATAAGAAAGATGCTCCACCCCCTTAAACATCTTTGTGGCCCTCTGCTGGACTCTCTCCAGGAGTTCCCTGTCTCTCTTGAACTATGGGGCCCAGAACTGGACACAGTAATCCAGATATGGCCTCACCAGGGCAGAATAGAGGGGGAGGATGCCTCCCACTAATGATGGGGGGTAGACACTAATGCCTCAGTCTCCAGAAGTGTCCATTGGGTCTTGCTTTGCCCTCCATGCTGATGGCACCCTGTTTCTCTTTTCCTCCCATTGCTCCAGCAGAACAGAGCAGATGCAGTTGGGGGTACTTTAATATGGACTGTTGGGGGTGCAACTACAAAAACCCTCCTAGAGGAAAAAGAGGAACCCTAAGTCTCCAGAGGGACTAAATGGGTATCCATGTCCTGCAGTTCACTGCCTCTCAAGAGAAAGAATAAAAAAGGGAGGGAGGAAAGGAAGAGAAGAGAAGAGAAGAGAAGAGAAGAGAAGAGAAGAGAAGAGAAGAGAAGAGAAGAGAAGAGAAGAGAAGAGAAGAGAAGAGAAGAGAAGAGAAGAGAAGAGAAGAGAAGAGAAGAGAAGAGAAGAGAAGAGAAGAGAAGAGAAGAGAAGAGAAGAGAAGAGAAGAGAAGAGAAGAGAAGAGAAGAGAAGAGAAGAGAAGAGAAGAGAAGAGAAGAGAAGAGAAGAGAAGAGAAGAGAAGAGAAGAGAAGAGAAGAGAAGAGAAGAGAAGAGAAGAGAAGAGAAGAGAAGAGAAGAGAAGAGAAGAGAAGAGAAGAGAAGAGAAGAGAAGAGAAGAGAAGAGAAGAGAAGAGAAGAGAAGAGAAGAGAAGAGAAGAGAAGAGAAGAGAAGAGAAGAGAAGAGAAGAGAAGAGAAGAGAAGAGAAGAGAAGAGAAGAGAAGAGAAGAGAAGAGAAGAGAAGAGAAGAGAAGAGAAGAGAAGAGAAGAGAAGAGAAGAGAAGAGAAGAGAAGAGAAGAGAAGAGAAGAGAAGAGAAGAGAAGAGAAGAGAAGAGAAGAGAAGAGAAGAGAAGAGAAGAGAAGAGAAGAGAAGAGAAGAGAAGAGAAGAGAAGAGAAGAGAAGAGAAGAGAAGAGAAGAGAAGAGAAGAGAAGAGAAGAGAAGAGAAGAGAAGAGAAGAGAAGAGAAGAGAAGAGAAGAGAAGAGAAGAGAAGAGAAGAGAAGAGAAGAGGGGTGGGAGGAAAAGAAGAGAAGAGAAGAGAAGAGAAGAGAAGAGAAGAGAAGAGAAGAGAAGAGAAGAGAAGAGAAGAGAAGAGAAGAGAAGAGAAGAGAAGAGGGGAGGAACTGAGGACTCAGAAGGCATTGGACTCCCAGAATGGACCTTTGGAATCTGCTAGAGAAAGAGGAAGAGAACCCGGGACATCCCAGCTCTGTAGGACACATCTTTCATGACAGAGCCACGCCCTCGTGAGCAAAGACCTCTGTTGGGGGGTGATAATTTCAGTCTACTGCCAAGATAAAGGCCTAAGAAACAAAAAGGAAGTGTTCTTATTGGTGGTGTGTGCAGCCAGTTTAAATGGATTTTGTAGCCATTATTTGTATTCCTGATAGAAATGCACAGGCTACTACATCTGCAGTAGTTCTCCTGACATTTCTGCTCTTGGAAGCTTTCCAAAATCTGATTGCTTATATTATTTCTCCATCCATCCTTTCTTCTTAAAAAAAAATAAAATCCCATGTAAGAATAGTATTGAAGTGGCTTAGCTCAGTTCCATGAATTTTCTTATCTGAGTTTTTCTTATATGCTCCTTTATCCTGTAATCATGGAGGAAGTGGAGCAATATGAATGGAGAAATATTAGAGAGAAACAAGGAGATTAAGATGGGAGGGATCTTTGGAGTACTACCATCTGCTTGATGGGAGGAGGAGGAGGAATCAAGGCGGCTACGCATGGGAAGCAGGAGAATTGCTGTGATTTTACTGGGTTGGCCAGATGAAAAACACCACTTACTGTCTGCTGAGCTTAATTTCAAGTCATGAATCGTGGGTCATTTGTACGGATGTGAAGCTAGGGAAATGAAAAGAGCTGTAGTGAGTTCCTATTGTCTTTGTTTGGAAACTTTTTAGGCATTTAGTGATAGGAAGAAGTGATAATCAGCAGGATTGTTGGTTTTTGCAATTCTGCAGTGCTCTGACAAAGCTGGAAGCAGCACATTTAGTTTTTAGCTTTGTCACCCCTAGTGGGACACAGTTTTATCAATGACTATTTTCTGAGCAGTGGTGAGTGACTAAATAATCTGTTCCTCTCTGCAAGCAGTGAACTAAAGTGCTGACGAATATACAAGAATATTATCTGTAAGAAGGTAGCAATACGGATAAAGTGCTTCCTGTAGTCTCCTGCGAGAAGCCTGAAACTGTAAATAGGGGAATGAGTCTCAAAGGACAGTCAGTCCAGCTCCACTAATGACTAGTGAAAATGAGAGGGGAAAGTCAAGTCTTCTTTGGACCAACATGTCAGTCTACACATCTAGCTACAAATATCTGCCATCAGTAAAAACTTTAAAATCTTAACATTTGACTGATGATCTCATCCACAGTAGAATTGTGAGCTTCATTATAAACCTTTGAAAATCCCTCCTCTGAAAGCCTTAAAAGCATTATTTGTGGAAGGAGCAGCCCCTCAGGCTCACGAGGGGTCGTGCGATGCATATTGAATACGTGTGTGCAAAAGTGTGCCTTGATGTAAAATTGATGTCTTGTTTTCTCATTCCCTGAAGCCATTTAAAAAGACACTGAATTTGCTTTCTAATGTCTTGAAAATCTCAATTATACATTTAATTGCTACCCAGAAGGCATCTTTGGCAGGAGGGTACGGTGAACATGTGGCTATTTAAAAATGCAAAAGCATTTTAGTTAAAAAGAAGGAAGTAAAGAAAGAAATCATGTCATCAGATGGCAATGGGAGGTATTTGGGAATTCTGCTTTTCGTTTCCCAGGTATTGTAACTATAGAACTTGAATAAGAAATCTGTTCTGGCACTGTAGCAGATTTAGAAGGTTAGAGTTACAGTGAAGGGAACACACAGAAGCAGTGATTTGATGCTTTACAATTTTCTCTTATGGCACATCTGCAGTTTCCCTGTTATTAAAATTCTTCTGTTGCCGTTTGAGTGGTGGAAGTCCTGAAATGGCTGGACAAAATGCAGTGAACATTTCTTTATTTTTATGCTTCTAAAATATATTAAATATAAAGTTGGGAGTAAAAAAATACTCTTGTGAAAGGAATTTAAGCTTGATTAGACCATAGAAGAAGTGCAACTGATGCAACTTGGGTCCCCAAGACATGGACCGGTTAGAGCGGGTCCCTTGTAAAGAAGGGCTGAGAGAGTTGGGGTTGTTCAGCCTGGAGAAGAGAAGGCTCTGGGGAGACCTTATAGTGGGCTTTTAGTACATAAAGGGGGCTTGTAAGAAAGATAGAGTCTTTTTACCAAGGCCTGTAGTGAAAGGACAAGGGGCAACAGTTTTAAACTGGAATAGAGTGGGTTTAGGTTGGACATAAGGAAGAAATTTTTTGCTATGATGATGGTGAGACACTGTACCTGGTTGCCCAGAGAAGTTTTGGATGCCCCCCATCCCTGGACATGTTCAAAGTTAGTTTGGATGGGGCTTTGAGCAACCTGATCTAGTTAAAAATTTCCCTGCCCATGGCAGGGAGGTGGGGCTACGTGATCTGTAAAAGTCCCTTCCAACTCAAACCCTTCTATGATTCTATGATTTTATCTAGTTACTTTCTTAATGTAAAATGTGTCATTCACTCTGAGTTCCTGATTGTGTAATGCTGTAATTTTAATTTGGCTTTGCTCCACTGAATTCTCTTTTCATGTGCTTTGGCCATATTTTGCATTTGCTCCTTTTTCTTCCATTATACCCATTTTAGAGAAAATGTCCTCTTTTGCTTTCCTCCTCTAAAAGTTCACTCCACTTGTAAATAAATCAAATAAGAATTACCAGATCTTTTTTCCCAGCTGGCCTATGTTTGCATGGATAAAAGGTGAGATTGGTCAATGCAGGGATTAAAAAAAGATCTATTTTTGTGTATTGTAGAGATTCTTTTATAGCTCCTGAGCCAGTATTATTGTATCTTTCGGTTTTCTTTGCTGAGACAATTGGGAAATAAAATAGTTTGTTGACTTGGCCTAACCTGCGTCAAATAAAAGATAGCTTTACATTTTTCTGATGGGATTGTTTTCCCTTAGAAAAGTGCAGAGTCATCTAAGTAGACTGTGTTGTGTTTCCAGGTTTAAAAAGTATATACTTTTCTACAAAACTATACAAGAATTGTTTGGGTTTCTTATTCCAGTTAAGCTCTATGTTTACTATTTAGCATAAGCAGAATAAAAATTAAGTCATCAAAATTATTTGTCTTTTTAGTTCATCATAACAGCATCCTAAAATGATCTGTGATTATTCTGTTCCCTCTCTGTTCTACCTATCCTTCCACTTCCCTCCCACACTCTCTTTTTCTTTAATTTTTTGTTGCTCCTTCTTATTTAAAAATATACATATATATAGGGATATATTATGGGATGGAGATTTTGGTTCCTGAAGAGGTTTTTTTTCTTTTCACATCTTGTAATTGATTTTCACACAGTGGGATTTAAAATGGCGTTGGCCCTTTACTAAGTTATATAACTTCTTGGTTTCTCAGCACTCTGTAAAGATGAAATGCAGTAGCTGCAGCACAGATGAAGAGGTCAGTTCTCGTACATAAAATACTGTGTCTACCCTTTCTCCACTTGTATGTTACATGTCCTATTTTTTATAGCAGCAGATGACTAATTTCTACCATATTAATATTAAAAGCTTTATACTCTCAGAATATGTGTACTTTTATAAATTACTGAATTCCAAGCCAATTTTTTTTCTGCAGTATATACTGCAAAATAAACTCAATTGAAGGTCAAGGAACTCTGTATTTTGTTCACATAAATTATGAGTACCACGATGTTCTAAACAGATGTCATTTGGGCTCCCAATTATCTCGGAAAAGCTGTGGGACTGGATCTGCAGGAGGTCATTGTAATGATCAGTAACAGGGCAAACACTGGAGTGGGGTACATAATTCATATTCCTGCAGCAGAGTAGGAACAAGATTTTTAGGTGTCTCCAAATGAATCTTTGTATTGCTCTAAAATATTTCTATAAAAATACAAGCCCGACATTAATCTTACAGCCAAACTAATCTGGATTTCATTTACCAAAAACATGCATTTTTTTAGAGGAAAGTATTTGGAAAAAAATTGGAAAGCATAAGAATTTCACAGTCCAAAGCTTGACTTCTTCTGGGTTTTGACTTTGGTGAAAAGGTTATTTTTTGAGCCTAAACCATTCTGAAAGTGGTAATCTTGACTGCATCAAACATTGGAACTTTCAAGCACTGTGCTGAAGAAGCTGGGCATGGGTATTTGTGCTGCCAGGGTTTCAAGAAGAGGACCCTTCCAGGCAGACGGCGCTGGAGCAGAGCCAGTCGTACACCAGTGCAGGAGCAGGAGGTGCCTGCTGGCCCGTTCCCCTCAGCGCCCAGTGAACACAGGTGCCGAGCGGTGCCTGTGTCCAGTTTGGATGGGCAGGATGGGCCTTTTCCCTTTTCTGGTCGTTGGAGTTTGCTGTAAAGACTTACACAGGTTTTAATAGGTGTTTCTTGCAGGCTCCCAGTACGGTTAAGAAATTAAGCCCAAATTTACTGAGTACAGATAAATGCAGAGGGTTATTGAAGGGCATAGAGAGAATAGGATACAGTCTCTTCATTTTTTTCTGTTGATTTATGTTCCTAAATTCTTCCTCTTCTTCTCACTTTTGACATGTGAGTGAGAGGTTTTACCTTTCCATTCAAAAGAGCAATTAGCAAGGCTTAGCCATAATATTTTGCTTTCCTAATAGTTACTTTTCATAGAAGATTAGCCAAGGGGAAAAAAAAACAAAACTGCAACAACAGCATTGTGAGATTAGTTAAATACATCTTGAAATCCTGCCAGTACTTCCTGAAAAGAAAATGCGATTTACTGATTCTTATTTTGCATTCAGATTAAAAGCCTCTGATTTATATGGTAGGACTTCTGAAATCTTGACAGTTTTATTGCATGCATCTAAAAGCAGTTTCCATGTTTTAGCTTGTATGCTGTTTTCTTACAAATTCTGATCAGGTGGTTGTTTAACAGTTCTGCCTTGGAGCTGAGCTCTAGTTAGGAAGCTAAATGCATAAATGTTTCCAAACTCACTTGCCTCATTTAACATGCTGTGGCCTCATTTGTCTTCTGGGCTCTGGTTTTGATCACTTCCAACTGTGTTTAAATCTCTCCTTGGCTTCTCTTCTTCGTACTGTCAGGCACTAGCTCCTCATCTCCTGTACCTTCTCTGTTCAGCCGCCTGTCAAGGTTTATGGCTGATGATGGACATCTTAACCTGGCAATGCCAGACCAGCCTTGAGGTGCTCTTTATTCTGGGCTACGGGAAAAAAGCTTCACTGTGCTTTGGAAAGCCATGGTATAGTGCTTTTTTATTGGATTCTTCTTTAAATAATGTCATTTACTATAATACCTATAGATTGCTAGTGTCTGGTAGTGCTGTAACTGCAGTGCTTATAGCAATTCTGCTCTCTGGTCTTATTGATTTAAAAATAATAATAAAAAACCTGCAGGGCAGCTGTGTTCTACAATCTCTTGTTTCTATGTTTGTCCAACTTTATTTTGTGTCATTGTGAAAGAAAAAAAAATTGGGAAAAGGTTGTTGCTTGTCACAGGCATAAATCTAAGTGGTGGTTCAAGGGAAAGGTCATCCTTTTCTGATGATGAGGACATGTCTTTACTTCAGCATGAAATTGAATTATGGTTTTCAGTTGTCTTCTTGAATCTCAGTATGTGCTGCCTGCAAGTCCCACCTGTGGAAGGAAAGAGAAAGAAGCTGTGGTGAGGCTCTTCAGAGCATATCACAAGCAGCAGAGGCTGACAGCCATTACTGCCACCGCAGAAGCGTAGGTGGCTGCCCAGGAGTGCTGCTAGTCTCCCCCCACCTTCCTGTTTTTCCTTTCTCTCCCCCAGTGTCTCCCCCCATCTGCAGCTGAAAGGTTAAGAAGATACCAAATCTGTGGATAAAACTTTATAATCTCTTTCATACTGTTGCAATGTCACTGCAGCGTTTGTGAGGACTGCCCTTCTTGGTGTGTTCTCTTAACTTCTTACTGGGACCACGTTTCTCCCTGCTCAATCCACCAAGGTTTTAGTGGTAACTGTCTCTCAAAGTCAAGCAGTTCATCTGTAAATCTCTGAGAAGGAAATAATAAAACACCTGTGCTTACTGCAATGTGCAGGGCCAGGAGCTGTGGTCCCAAAGACCCTCCTCATGCCCATGACAGAGTGCCATTACTGAAGGCACAATTGTTCAGACACCACTGACCCAACAGAGTTCATTCAAGCACAGGAGCACAGATGCAAGATGCGTCCTGAACGAAAGTGAAGAAAAAGCTGAGAGGGATTGTTTTGCTTTGGTGTTGCTCAGGAATGTTTTGCTTACCAGGAGCTGAGCCTTAAGAGGATCTGAAGAGGTTTGTACCATTCTAGGCACTTACCTACCTCTCCAGTGTCAACTACTTTATGTTTATTAATGCAACTTCTTACAAGGCTTCTAGATGCTCTGCAACATAAATAAAGAGTTTTTATATTTAAGTGTTTTTGTGGTGTAGCAGCTTGGTAGATAACTCTACAGAAGGATGTTAGCTGTCTCCTCTTGAATCTCAACATGTGCATGTGCCTGCTGAGCCAACAGGTCCTTGGCAAGCTGTGACCTGCCTCCACAGCTGGTTCAAGATGTATAGGTCTGCCATACTAGGATGTTGAAAAGAGTCCAAGTACCTTAACTCCTGCAAATCTGATCTTTCTTTTTACTGCTGACATTCAAATTGACAGCTAGAGATTTACATTGCACATGTAAAAAAAAAGTTGGGTGGTGTCCGTCAGTAAGCTGTGCTGTGCTTTAATGGTCACCTCCGTCGCAGGATGGAGACAACTGAGCCACCTTGCTGGTGGTCCGAGCATCAGGCAGAGACCTAAGGACACCAGTGAATCAAGGCCCCTGTTGGGAAGCTGGGAGAGACTCAGAAATACACAGCTGGTTTATTAAAGACTGAGCAGTAACACACTTCATCGTGCTGCTGTCTATTTTAATTTAATTGACTGGCAACACTTGTCAAAAGAAAGTTTGGCTTCTGAGAAAATACTGACAAACTTGATAACTGCAGTACTTGAAGTCAAGGTGGATTTATTAGACACACAACTTAAAAATGAAGCTTTCAGTCTGTACCTAAGAAAATTAACTTTGCTGTATTTTAAAAAACTTTTTCAGTATTTATTGATATCATTTCTATAGATATAAAATAATGAGTCCCTTCCTTTCTTAGGCAATTTCCTTTCCTAATGTTAAAGTTTTGCTAGGTGGTGTAGAAACAGGGTGTATATTTTTATGACAGGAAAGATTGAAAAATATCTTTTGTTATTTAAATATTAAAAACCCTGTAAATCTTTTTAAACATATACTTTTTTAGAGTCCTAAATCTTTATAGAGATCTGAATTCTGTAAGTGTTGGACTACATATTTATTTTGTCTGTCACTGTTGTAAGTGCAACACCCACCCTGTCTGCTTGAAGCTCAGGGCACAGGGATGCTGGTGTCACCCTTAGTGGCCCACAGTCCTGGCACTGGGCATGGACATGGTGTTCAGGGCACTTGCTGCCTTGTCCAGCAGGAGATCTGGTGGTAGTCTAGATTTTGTGTAGTCTAGAAGAGCCTTACAATGAGTAAATGAGAGAAATCAAAATGAATGGTGATACATTTATTAAAGACAGGTATTTTAAAATAGTGAAAATCTGCTATCTAAATCTCTGGTGGCTTCCAGCAGCCGGCAGTATGCTTTGATCATTGGGTCATCAAAGCACAGTGGTTTGATAATGGGAGCAGAAAACAGGATTACAGGGGAGGACCTGAAAGGACCGAGGCCTAAGTAGTCTTAAGAGGCAAGTGGGAATTTCATTTGTGAGGAAACTTGAAAAGATAAATTGGCTGTCATAATTTTTAGTTGAAAATGAAAGCTAAGATGAGGAGAAAACTGCACAGATGGGAATGAAGAGAACCTTAACAGCCCTGATGGAGTTCGTAGGTAGGCATTGTCCATTGCGAGCCAATATCCAAATAAAAAATATATGCGTTAGTATAGGATAGATACCAGCAGTGCCTCCTGCTTATGGCTTTGCAGAGCCAGAATTTTTGGAGATTGGGAATTTTCACTGTGATCACGTCACATTTATTTTCTGTTCCCACAGTTAGGGTATGTTGAAATTGCTGTTGAAATCTCAAATATTCTCATAATATAAAAAACTTTCATGTTCTTGGAAATTTTTCTTTTTTCTTTTTTTACCATAGTTTGTTGTTCTCAGAATACATTTGCTTGGGTTCAGGCTGAACATAATCTCTGTGCTTGCCTGAGCCACTTCATTCTCTCTTGGGGATGCCCATGCCCTGGTTCTCTGTGTCTCCTGTGGCTCCTGATTTCTTTGTCCAACAGAGCTTCCACTGGGCCTTTCTGCAACCAGGGCAGTGTATCATCAGTGCTTGTGGGCTGATGACGTAAAGACGTAAAGAAATGTCTTTACAACCTTTACACTCTTGTGGGCACAAAGTAAAAAGTTGTTAAAAATGTTCCTCCTACTACCATAGAACTGAGAAACAAGACAGTTGTGTGGGTTTTCTGCTTGTTTTTAAATAAGTAGGCACTATTTCACAACCTTTCTGTTCAGATGTATGTTTCTCCTTTATATACAGATTTTCTTAGTACAACCTGTTATTAATCAGCTTATCAAGTGCCATGGCTTACTTTTTGGGGTGACAAGACGTGAAAACTTACATGCTCGAGATAGATAGCTTTTTCTCAGTAGGTGCAATTAACTTACCATTTTAATTGTGTCTGATGGGACCTTAACAAGGTTCTGGATCTGTATCTACTGTGGGGCTGCAGCATCCAAGTGAATAGAGTATGTGTCAGCATCCCCAGTCAGCCCTCTGGGCTGATCTTGGGGCTCTGGAGGAAATGCTGGTAACTGCTGTGCCATGTTACTGACCCCAAGTGAAAAGAAAAAGCTAGTTGGGGTTAGTCAGAGCTCAGAGCAGGATGGTCTCCTGCCAGAAGGGTAGGAGGATAATTTTGTCTTATCTAAGTACAAAATATTCCTAGGTCTTTGAATTTTTTTCTCTCCCATCTGGTATAAGCTTGGCTAACCTGATTTGTGAATCAGAAATGCAAAGCCAACAAGACAAGCACTTTTTCAAACCTGTATGGCTAGTGCCCAGTGAAACTCACTCAAGAAAAAGTAGCTTGAATTAACATGTTTTCAGTGGAGGAACTGGTGTATACATCAAATAATAGCCAAAAATCCAACCAATATAAAACTCATTTTATACAGGCTACACATTTTCTGCACATTTCACTAAAATGTTAAAATTATACTTAATATTCAAAATACTGGAGTTATGCATTAATTGAAAGGCGAAAGCTCAGTTCTCCTTTGGCTCTGATGATGAAAGGTTTCTCATTTTGCCTAGTTTCTAACTTGGCTTCGACAAGTTAGGTGCTTCCACAGAGATTTATACAATATTATTATATCCTGCAGAGCACTCTGAGAAAGAATTTATGTTCCTAGCAAGGAGAAATGCTAGATGTTTTAGTCCCCTCGAGGAGCAGCTTCTGTCTCTCTCTTCACTTGTAACAAGATTCTGCCCTTTGTGAGTTGGTGCTAATTGCTTTATTTTATGACAGTTGCTTTTTTCCCTGTGAGGACTTATAGAAGAATATGTTATGCACACATTGCAAATCTATATAATCTTTATTTCAAGACTAACCTGTATGGCTCAAATATGAAGACATGGTATTTGTACAAGTTGGATAACTTAGTTGCCTAGGAGAGATACTGTTTGGTTTACAGTTTAAGGCGCTAGCCTTTGTCCAAGTCTTGTCATTGACCTGTATTCAATGAAGACAGGTGGGTGCTTCCAAAGACTTCTAGGTATTAGATATTTTTTCATCCTTAACATCTGTGTAATGGGCTGTGTCTAGTTCTCAAAGAAGTGAAACAGCAATGATGGCTTTCACAGTGCAGCCCCATAGGCCCCTCGTCTGGTGGGAAGTGGATAACTTTGCCCAAAGGGCACTTCGAACCTCAGTGTGAGGATGAGTCTTGTGGCTGTAGGACGAGGAGGAGAGGTTCCATTGGGGAAGGAGCATGAGGAGAGTTTGAGTGATTGCCTCTGAAATTTGTATCTTCTGCTGCCCTGGACTGACCCCCCTCCTCAGCCCCATGGCCCAGTGGCAGGTCACAAAGCGTGGTCTGCGCTCTCTGCAGCATGTTCTAATGCTCAGACTAGAGACGGGGGCTCTCTTACTTGCTGCAGTTTTCAGGGGAATAGGGTCAAGGTGCTGGTTGCATAGCCTATAATAAAGAGATTTCAGAAATAGCTACTTCTAATCAGGTGAAGCTCTGGTCCCAGGACTGGCATTCGTGGCTGCCAAGCAGCACAGTGTAACATGGCAGTGGCATGTCATGGTGTGATCGGGCAGGCTGCCCAGCTGCAGGAGGAAGGCCAGGCCAGAAGGTCCCCACTTGCCTGGAGGCACTCCAGCTGATGGGCTGTTGCACCTGGCTGGGTTGAGATGCTCCTGGTTGGATCTCAGTCACTATTGTCTTTTCCCCTCTCACAAAATACCTTTTCAACTCACTGAACTTTCAGTAATGCGATCAGAAGTCTTATCCTATATATGTCTTGTGGAATAAAGATAATAATGATGTATAAGTTGATTTTCTATTTTGAAAGGAGTCTTTTAAGTTTCACTGTGTACATTTCAAGTTGTATGAGCTACTGGGCAGGGCAGAAGAATGTGCAGATTTGCATTTCCATATCTTAAGACAAGCATAAAACACAGCATGTTCTTCAGACCTGAGCTGCGTTTGCCTGCTGTGCTGATGCTTATTTGTCGAGATGGTAGAACTAGAACACACAAATCTCTGGTACTGTAAGAACATTGTAACTTCCAACCTCCTCTGCCGTCTCTTTGAGAAGTTAAAAGGCCCTTTTGCTTCTAAAATTGACTACAGAAATGTATGCGTGTTATGATTGCATATACTGTAGCAATCTCAGGAACATGAACTGCCCAGGGATATTGCAGCTGACTTGTAAACAACTCAGAAAACAGTCAAGCCTAGGGTTGGAATCAGAAATGTAAGTGCAATTGCCTAAGTTAAAGGCTATGCATAAAACAGGTTTGTTCATGTATAAATTACTTGCAGTTAACATAGAAAATAATTGATATTATGACAAAGTTAATTATATGGAAAAATGCTATGAGTTTATATGGCTTCACTGTAGGTGAGGTATTCTGTATGTCTCAGGGTATGCCATACAGCTCCCAGACCACCAGCTACACCTGCCTTTGAAAACTCTGAATTCAGTGTTTGGGAGAGAGAAGATGGTAATACAGGATATGGTCCTGTATAATATAGGATATGTAAAAATCTCACAGTAATTTTCAGGGGAATAGGGTCAAGGTGCTGGTTGCATAGCCTATAATAAAGAGATTTCAGAAATAGCTACTTCTAATCAGGTGAAGTAAAGACTTTCCTTAGTGATACCACCTTAAAATAATTTGGACAGTTTGAATCCATCCTTGTAAATAAAGTTGCATTAGATACAATGCTACAGCATTAATGAGACATATCAGAATGAAATAGAAATTATCATCACTTTAAGACCATTATGCAAATTTTTCTGTGCTGAATATGACAGAGCTGGAAATTTCAGGACCCATGCAAATTGTACTGAAGTAGATTTGCATAAAGCATTGGAAGAGCTTTTGTGAAAATGGAACTAGTGGGAGTTATTTAAATAACAGTATAGCAGCTATTAACAAAATAGCAAGATTCAAAATAGTAATTTACTTTTCACATCTCTTCTAAAACATGCCTAGAATCAAGATAACTGTCAGCAAATAGTACAGCATTGCAACCCACCCTCTCAAAATCCTGAAAGAAGAGATCAAGAAATTCTCATCCCTGACAAAACACACACCCTGGCGTGTTACTTCCACCGTATAAAGAAGCTGTAAAATATTATACAGCCATGGCGAAGCCATATGATCTTGAGCTCTTAATCCTTACAAAAGCTTAGGCAGGAAGAAAAGAATGAGTTGTATATACTTTGACTATATGAGTTACATTATGTATTTACCATGACTGCTGCCATCTTCCTCTCCATCATCATCATCGCCTCCCTCCCCACTCCTTGTCTCATCCTCCTGCGAATGTGCATCTCCAGGCCCATCTGTGGTGTGTAGAGCGCTTTGACTCCTTTGCCCGTGGACTCACTAACGCTTCTCTCCCAGGCAGTGATAATACCTTGTCACACTTGAACCACAAGTGGATTCTGGATTCTCCCGCTTGGAGTTCATGGATGTAACCTGTCAGCAACCAATCTATATGTCTTCTGTAAATGGTCCTCCAAGGGTTTACCTGTAGCAGTGCTGTCATGCTCCCAGGAATAATCACAAGGTTTGTGTTCATTTTCGTAAGTCTTTATTCTGTGATGTGCCCTTGAAACACTGAGGCACCAGCGCTATCTATGGATCTTGTTAAAAGGGTGTGAGTTACCTATTCCACACATCACAAACACAATTTTTCAATGATTTAGATACTCTTCGTCTTTTCACCTGAAGCCTGGTGGAAATTTCAGGTTTGGCATTGAGTTTTCTTATGGAATGAAGGATGGTTTTCCTGCATGTGCTGGGACCACTTCCATAAGGATGACTGGGAAGTGGAGAGAGGATGGGTTTGGTTTGCCCTCTGGTACTCTCATAGTTAACAACTGCTGTGTCTTTAATTTGCATGGTAATCTTTGGCAGTGTGCATAAAGGAACAAAAAGGAGTGTTTTGTATGCTTGCTCTACATGTTCATATATCTATGCTGAGGGTATGGAGGAAAATACAGTCTTGAAATGCCACTGTTTTTTTGCACATAGCTCTTGTGCCTGTGTGTTTTCTTTCCTGAAGCTGGGCTGAATGTTGCCCTGTTGATACATACCTGACGCTTTGAATTGCTTTTTGGGCTGTGTAGATGTGAATTCATTCCTAATCCTTTCATAATGCCACCTGTGTGAAGGTCGTCTTGTTCTTGTTTTCTGCCATCAAATGGTCTCATAAGCTGCTTGCATTGTCAGAAAACTGCTGCATGATCGACATGTAAAGTAACAGTCTGAAGGGCTTTTCTGTGGGATTTTGTTTGTTTGCTGACAGACATTGATTTTAGTGGTGTTCTATTTTCTAACTGCTTTGTGGTTGTTGGTTTTGTTTCCCCTCTGCAATTCATAATGACCAATTCAGATTTGAATTGCAAGTATGTTGCACTCAGTTGTGTGTAGTACTTACATAGTAGTGGATATGTAGGGACAATGGGAGTGATGGAGCATGCACTGAGTGGCGCTTTCCCTGTGAAATCCCTCCACTTTTCAGCAATCCTTGGCTCAAGGAGTTTGTTTGCTGGAGCTCCTGCATGCTTCACAGCCCCTGATGGATGTTTTCTGCCTGACTCGTGTCATTCCTTCTTGTACCGAGCGATACTCCTAGCCTGCACAGTTATTTCCATCGTGCAATTACATACCGCTCAAAGAAGTACTTCTTTGTGTGTGTTTCAAACTTGCTGCTTGCCTTTGTTTAGTGCTTCTTAACTCTCCTGCAGTGAAAAACTATTTGCGCTCCCCTTGACCATGGCTGATGGCTGTAGAGGTCCCTGCGCTGCTCCCTCGCCAGCGGCTCCTTCCCACAGTCTGTTTCGTCTCGCGCCATGAGGAACCAACTCATTGTCATCACGGGTGTTTTTTCTCTGTATCAGTCTAATCCTGCTACCTTCTGTTTGGGAGGAGATGGCCAGAGCTGCTGGTGGTATTCAAGAGCATTAAAGAAAAGATTTGCCAGCAGCCCTCCGCGGCATTGCCTCACGCTGCAAGTGTGGAGAAGGAGCCTCAGGCAGTAAATGGAGCCTGACTGCAGGCCACAAGCCTTTCACCTCATCCCTCCAGATTGCTACAGCAGCCAAAACATGCTGGCCATGTGCAAATACAGATTTGTGTGGAGACTGGGGAGACGGTGTGTCCACAGGGGAGTAAAGGAATTGCTTTTGGGGCTAGTCTGTGCAGACACCGGGGGGTTAGGCTTTCTCCTGGGTTGAAGTTGTCAGACCTTTGCAGTGCTGTGTTCAAAACAAAAGTAGTTTACTTTTTTCCAGAATCAGATAAATCCTGGCTGTCAACATCGGTTTAAATCACATTTCTTGCTACAAAAAAAACAAAAAAAACAAAACAAAACAAAAAAGCAGATTCATAACCAGCTCTTCTGGGCATTCAAAAATTCTAAATGCGTCTCTGAAGAATAAGCATCACTCTTCAAATGAATGATTTTGCTTCCCTATTAACTGTGTAGTAAAATCTCTGCAATAGTCACAAGGGGTGCAGTGAGTTTTTTTGTATTCAGTATGTAAGAATGACCTAGGCTTTCCTCTAAACCTTTGTTGCAGTAAGGGATTTTTACTTAGAAATTCACAAAGATCGAATTGTACAGATTCCCAGCCCCTGAGACACTTCATATGCTTGTTTGTTTCCACCATAAATGGTTTAAACACTTTTTAAAAATTTCTTTTCTTTTGGACTGGACTACCAGCCATGCTTGTTTTAGGTGCTTTCAGGGTTTTTTTTCCCTGCTGCTTTACTAAAATTCAGTTTGCAATTATAACATGAAAAAGTGCATGGATTGTATTAGGAACAGAATAGGCTTGTGACAGTGGATGCCAGGGATGAAATCCTAATCCTTTAAAATCCGTAGCAGAATTCCCAGTGAATTCAGTAGCCCCAAGATTTCAGGACTTCCCATATGTATGGACTGCCCAGAGCACTTGTTGGTCAATGCCCAACCACCCGACCACATTTTCTTTTTGAGGGAAATGTTAAGAATCCGTTCAAAGTGACCTGTTCCTGGGAGGTGCTGCTGGGAACGCAGGGTGCCAGCTGGTCAGGAGGAGGTAAAAGCTGGAGCCATCTGTGAGGCTGTTTCTAAGGTGCAGTAGAAGACTTTGCAGTTGTATGCATGTATGTATGGGGTCGGGGTAACCCCAAGCACAAATACAAG
>NW_010317435.1:28413-31460 GCF_000700745.2 Antrostomus carolinensis | reverse complement strand
TTTTCTCCGGGACGATATAAGGAAAATAAACCCTCTCGTTGTTGTAAAAACCCCGCGGTGGTGCAGGGCAGCCCCAGCCCTCTGGGCTCAGGTGAATGTGCTCAGGGGCAGCTCATTTTTTAATGATTAAAATCAAGTGTTTAAATTAAAATACCAACCCAGAGCTGGGTGTGAAGGGAACGCAGTGAATGCGGGTGCAGAAAGCTCATTTAAATCAGGCGGTGCGGGGGCAGGGTAGAGCTGTGGGTGCTTTTTGGGGGAAAATTCACCCGTTTTCTGCACGGAAAAGCAGGAGAGAAATTTTATTTTCTGGCCGTAGAGGCTGGCTCTGTCATTGAGCCCTCACCGGATCGCGCTGCTGGGTTTTTTAAAAACAAATTGTGCTGGAAATCAGGCTGTGCCTTGGGAGGAGAGGGAAATAAATCCCTTAAAAATATAGAATAGTGGTGGGGAAGAGCCCTGCCTCATCCCTCACAGCCAGACTGTACCTGGGTTTTCAATGCTATAAATAGAATTTCAGCATTTCATCACCAATAAGCTCTGCAGAGTGAAGCACTTAATTGTTCATTTAAAAAAAATAAATAAAGATACTATATTTTAATGGCCATATGGCAGAGTTTTCTCAAAAGCTTCGAATGTATCCACACCATGTCAGATATATTTTGACTTCTCTGCATTAATTAAAAGCAGTGATGTTAGGAATTATTTGCATGTAATAACTGTTTAGTTGTTCCTCTTTATGAAACTTGAATAGTTTACATTCTTTCATACATTTCCTTTTTCCTGTTGGCTCCTTCTCCATGTTGCAGTTTCTTTAAAACTCTCCACTTAACTGGTTGCAGGTTGATGGATGGAAAATGTTTTTCTTTTATGAATTAAGCTTTCATTTCTGTAATCAATTATTCTCTTAGGCTCTTTTCTTTCTGGTTTTGGTAATATTTTTTTTTTTTTCATCCTCCTTACACAAATTTCCAAACTGAATGCAACCCAATCTCAGCTTGACTCTTGAATTCATTATTAACTTTCCTCCTCTGCAGTCCCCAGCTCTGAATTAACAGTAGTTTCCAGTCTCAGAAAGCACTTTAGGTGAATAATCTCCTCGAGCAGAGTCCTGGCAAACACTCATTACAGCAGTGGGAACACCTCCGCTGCCTCTAACGGGGCTTCTGTGTGAAAAGTGTAACACAAGTGCTGATTATTATTATTATTTTAAGATGTATTTTTATGGGATGAGGCTTTGTGATGTTTGCAGAGAAATAACCCCATCGGGGCTCCCTGGGGCTGGCGTGAAGGTGGCACGGTGGGGTTTTCTCGCTGCTGTTTAGTTCCCCGTGTACGGCCGTGTTTTCCCAGCAAGGGGCTCTTTCAGACTTATTTAGCGTGAAAAATCATTTCTATTGAATTTTTATTCTGAGTGTCACACTTGCTTTCCCTTCTTTGGCTTAATCACTGAAAGCCCCGGTGCTGGTTTTGTTTTTTCTGGCAGAAATTTGGATTTTTATTCTGGCAGAGCTGTGTGTGTGTAAATGTGTGTGTGTAAATCCGAGGTGTGGATGCGCCGGCTGCCTCCGTGGATAACACGTACATGTGCCTGAGCTGCAGCAGCCATGGAAAATCAGAAGCAGTGAGGCTCTCTTTTTAAAAAACTGACTTGAAATGGTTCAGAATTGGGTATTTTTAGTATTAACGTGGCTGGGATTATTCCCTGGTACTGTGAGCTGGGAAAAGCAGGTCCCTATCCCCCTAAAAAAAAAACCCAAAACATCTCCATGTGCAATATAAATGAAGGGGGGAAGGACCAGTTCCCCCTTATGCTTTGCTAAAAGAAAAAAAAAAAAAGAAAACCCAACAAAAAACCCTTTTCTGCACAAATTGCACTATATAAATGCACCCCACCCCTGCTCTCCCAGCTGGAATATCCCCTGGAGCATCTCCCAGGAGCTGGGATCCAGCCCCACGCAGGCAGTGAACTGCGGGTGCCACAGAGGTGCTGGGACAGTGATGGGTGTGAGTAACCTCAGTCCCAGCTTCTTGAGAAGGCGGGAAATGAGTAAAAAAAAAAATGATGCTGAGTAAGATTTGTCATTTTCGATTCATGGGAGGATTTTTGAGAGCTGGTAAAAGATGTAAAAATGATCCGACCGGCTCCGTGCTGCAGCCGTCCTCCCTGGAGAGGTGTTTGTGTCTGCAGTGAGCAGAGGGGGAAATTGAAATGCAGGGTAGTTATTTCACATGGAGAATTAAAAAAAAAATAAAAATAAAATAAATAAGCAGATGCAGTAGTAAGGAGAGGAGCTGGGCTGCTGGGCTCAGCTCCCCGGGCGTGCGGGAAGGTTGTGCGTCGCACAAGCCGGATTTGCCTGCACACTGCCTGCTCCCTCGCATGCAAACCCAGGGGCTCCCTCCCTTTCCCTCTCCTCCTGTGGAATTTCCTAAATAATCGCTTTTAATAATCCTCGTCCCCACGCTCTGGTTCTGCAAATGTTTTGCCAACAAATATTCTGTGTTGGTTGGTTTTTACGTGGCCGTTCAGGCAGCCGGGAGCTTTGATGCTGGGCAGGCTGCGGCAGCGCGGCTTTGCCATGCAGGTTGTCAGCACCACCGTGGCATTAGGGATTAACATTATATTTGGGAAGGTAAAAAAATATATATATATTCTCTGTGCGTGTGTGTGTGTGTGTGTGGAAAATGAGCTGAAGGTCTGTGCAGTGTTTAGTCCTGTTTTGGAAGCTGAGGTAGGGCATGGCTGGATGCTTGTTGTCCGCTTTAAAGCATTTCCCCACCTCTGATGCTTCCATAGAGAAATGATCCCACCTGGGATAACGGCAGGATGTTCTCCAGAGGAGATAATTTCATTTTTTTTCCATTTATTCTTTTTTCCTTCTCCCTGTATAAATACTGTTCTGTTTTACTGTGGATATTCTCAGATCCAACCTGTAAACAGATGAATGTCGGGATCTGAAAACCTCTAATTCCTTTAGGGGAAGAGGGAAAGGAGGTGGTTTCTTGCTGCATTTATTTGTGAAATAAAAGCTGGAGGAGCTGAG